>NC_084616.1:78694671-78882171 GCF_033978795.1 Nerophis ophidion
GATCTAACATAATAGTGAGTGTCCAGTCCATAGTGGATCTAACATAATAGTGTGAGAGTCCAGTCCATAGTGGATCTAACATAATAGTGTGAGAGTCCAGTCCATAGTGGATCTAACATAATAGTGAGAATCCAGTCCATAGTGGATCTAACATAATAGTGAGAGTCCAGTCCATAGTGGATCTAACATAATAGTGTGAGAGTCCAGTCCATAGTGGATCTAACATAATAGTGTGAGAGTCCAGTCCATAGTGGATCTAACATAATAGTGAGAGTCCAGTCCATAGTGGATCTAACATAATAGTGAGAGTCCAGTCCATAGTGGATCTAACATAATAGTGAGAGTCCAGTCCATAGTGGATCTAACATAACAGTGGGAGTCCAGTCCATAGTGGATCTAACATAATAGTGAGAGAGTCCAGTCCATAGTGGATCTAACATAATAGTGAGAGTCCAGTCCATAGTGGATCTAACATAATAGTGAGAGTCCAGTCCATAGTGGATCTAACATAATAGTGAGAGTCCAGTCCATAGTGGATCTAACATAATAGGGAGAGTCCAGTCCATAGTGGATCTAACATAATAGTGTGAGAGTCCAGTCCATAGTGGATCTAACATAATAGTGTGAGAGTCCAGTCCATAGTGGATCTAACATACTAGTGTGAGAGTCCAGTCCATAGTGGATCTAACATTATAGTGGGAGTCCAGACCATAGTGGATCTAACATAATAGTGAGAGTCCAGTCCATAGTGGATCTAACATAATAGTGTGAGAGTCCAGTCCATAGTGGATCTAACATAATAGTGTGAGAGTCCAGTCCATAGTGGATCTAACATAATAGTGTGAGAGTCCAGTCCATAGTGGATCTAACATAATAGTGTGAGAGTCCAGTCCATAGTGGATCTAACATAATAGTGAGAGTCCAGTCCATAGTGGATCTAACATAATAGTGAGAGTCCAGTCCATAGTGGATCTAACATAATAGTGTGAGAGTCCAGTCCATAGTGGATCTAACATAATAGTGTGAGAGTCCAGTCCATAGTGGATCTAACATAATAGTGTGAGAGTCCAGTCCATAGTGGATCTAACACAAGAGTTTGAGAGTCCAGTCCATAGTGGATCTAACATAATAGTGAGAGTCCAGTCCATAGTGGATCCAACATAATAGTGAGGGTCCAGTCCATAGTGTCTAACATCCAACATAATAGTGAGAGTTCAGTCCATAGTGGATCTAACATAATAGTGAGAGAGTCCAGTCCATAGTGGATCTAACATAATAGTGAGAGTCCAGTCCATAGTGGATCTAACATAATAGTGAGAGTCCAGTCCATAGTGGATCTAACATAATAGTGAGAGTCCAGTCCATAGTGGATCTAACATAATAGGGAGAGTCCAGTCCATAGTGGATCTAACATAATAGTGTGAGAGTCCAGTCCATAGTGGATCTAACATAATAGTGTGAGAGTCCAGTCCATAGTGGATCTAACATAATAGTGAGAGTCCAGTCCATAGTGGATCTAACATAATAGTGAGAGTCCAGTCCATAGTGGATCTAACATAATAGTGTGAGAGTCCAGTCCATAGTGGATCTAACATAATAGTGTGAGAGTCCAGTCCATAGTGGATCTAACATAATAGTGTGAGAGTCCAGTCCATAGTGGATCTAACACAAGAGTTTGAGAGTCCAGTCCATAGTGGATCTAACATAATAGTGAGAGTCCAGTCCATAGTGGATCCAACATAATAGTGAGGGTCCAGTCCATAGTGTCTAACATCCAACATAATAGTGAGGGTCCAGTCCATATTGGATCTAACATAATATTGTGAGAGTGTAGTCCATAGTGGATGTAACATAATAATGAGTGAAATACTTGAACCCACACCAAACAAGAATGAAAAACACATTTCGGGAGAACATCCGCACCGTCACACAACATAAAAACAACAGAACAAATACCCAGGATCCCTTGCAGCACTAACTCTTCAGAGACCCTACAATATGCACCCCCCAGCCCACCCTAACTCCGCCCACCTCAACCTCCTCATGCTCTCTCTGCTGTTTTGAGGCATGTTAACAAAAAAGCACTTTGTGACTTCAATAATAAATATGGAATTTTTATTTTCCATAACTTGAGTTGATTTATTTTGGAAAACCTTGTTACATTCTTTAATGCATCACAACAAAAGTTGGCATAATAATGTGTTCTTTCCACGACTGTATGTATTGGTGTCGGAATCGGTATTAAAGAGTTGGACGATATTGGGCAAAAAAGCCATTATTGGACATCTCTAATAAGGATGGAGAGGATCATGGACACCAGGGCACAAAAACAGAAAGAAGCTTAAACTTAAAAAAAAGTCAAGTTAAAGTAGCAATGATAGTCACACACACACTAGGTGTGGAGAAATGTGTCCTCTGCATTTGACCCATCACCCTTGATCACCCCCTGGGAGGTGAGGGGAGCAGTGAGCAGCAGTGGTGGCCACGCCCGGGAATCATTTTTGGTGATTTAACCCCCAATTCCAAGCCTTGATGCTGAGTGCCAAGCAGGGAGGTCATGGATCCCTTTTTTATAGTCTTTGGTATGACTCGGCCAGGATTTCAACTCACAACCTACCCATCTCAGGGCGGACACTCTAACCACTAGACCACTGAGTAGGTATAATGTAGACAAAAAATATATGTTATATTTACATATTATATATACAGAATATAATATATACTGATATGTTATTATAATACATATTATACAATGTTTACAATATACAACAATTACCATTGTAAGCTTTATTGTTCAACAATATTAATATGATATCAATTCATATTAATATGTTTTACTCATTTATGTCAACGCTGTGTCCGTGGAGTGTGGACGTTCTAAGAACAAATGTTTTTATATACCGCTAGCTAGCTGTGTTGACAACACAAACTACGCCAAAGTTCCAGATAAATATATTTTAAAGGCGTTCAAACGATGCGTTTTACTCCCGTTGAACGCTAACACCAGGAAAAAAAAGAAATTATTCTCTGATTCTACTTGGTTTAAAGTGTTAAAACCTGACTTGTCATAGCTAGTTTGGTAGAGTGGCCGTGCCAGCAACTTGAGGGTTCCAGGTTCGATTCCCGCTTCCACCATCCTAGTCACTGCCATTGTGTCCTTGGGCAAGACACTTTACCCACCTGCTCCCAGTGCCACCCACACTGCTTTAAATGTAACTTAGATATTGGGTTTCACTATGTAAAGCGCTTTGAGTCAGTAGAGAAAAGCGCTATATAAATGTAATTCACTAATTCACTTCACTAACATGAATTGATTAACGTGGACCCCGACTTAAACAAGTTGAAGAACTTATGGGGGTGTTACCATTTAGTGGTCAATTGTACGGAATATGTACTGTACTCTGCAAACTACTAATAAAAGTTTCAATCAATCATGTATTTTGTCAAACCCACTACTTCTGCTGGGTTCTTCATGATATCACAGACTATCACACAATCCCTTTATGTCCTATAGGCCATGTATTCATCACAATATGAATACATGGCGACATAGCTCAGTTGGTAGAGTGGCTGTGCCAGCAACTTGAGGGTTCCACGTTCGATTCCCGTTTCCGCCATCCTAGTCACTGCCGTTGTGTCCTTGGGCAAGACACTTTACCCGCCTGCTCCCAGTGCCACCCACACTGCTTTAAATGTAACTTAGATATTGGGTTTCACTATGTAAAGCGCTTTGAGTCACTAGAGAAAAGCGCTATATAAATATAATTCACTTCACTACAGTATAATATTTTTTTTATTTTTTTTTTACTTTTAATTGTACACCCTAAAAACCCACATCATTTTAAGACAATACATTTGTGATTGAAAACTTGCAATTAAAAAAAGTGATTAAATGTCAAGTAGGATTCTACTCTGCGATCTTGTCAGGTTGTGTTTGTGACGGACCCCAAGATGCAGAGATGGTGGCAGGCATTACAAAGGAAAACATGATTTAACGTCCAAAATTGAAAGAAAAAACACAAACTAGGAACCAGGAACAGACAAATTGGAAACAGGAAACAGGAACCAGCAAAAAAAAAGAGGGAAAGCAGTCCACGGCGTACAGGAACAGCGACAAGTAGCAGCACAACATCGACAGCTATTAGCGACAATAATCCAGCACGGACGGAAGGATGACATCACCTACCTAGCTTCCATTCTAGAGGCTAATCTTTCCTGTGATAAAATGGCAACCAAGGTCATCAAAAAGGTCAAACAAAGAACGAGATTCCTCTACAGAATCTCCTCTCTGGTCAACAAAAGCACCTTGAGGATTCTAGCGGGAACTCTCATTCAACCCTTCTTCGATTACGCTTCCACCTCCTGGTACCCCAGCACCTCCAAAACCCTCAAATCTAGACTCAAAACATCCCAGAACAAGCTAGTCAGGTTACTTTTAGACCTCCACCCCAGATCACACCTCACTCCAACCCACTTCTCCAAAGTGGGCTGGCTCAGGGTGGAGGACAGAGTAAAACAACTTGCACTGAGCCTGGTCTATAAAATCCGCTACACCTCCCTGATACCGAAGTACATGTCAAACTACTTCCTTAACGTAAATGACCGCCATACCCACAACACCAGGGGGAGCTCCACAAACCACGTTCAACCCAGATTTCGATCTAACAAAGGTCTTGACTCATTCTCTTTCTATGCCACATCAATGTGGAATGCACTCCCAACAGGTATAAAAGTAAGTGCATCTCTATATTCCTTCAAAAGCGCTCTAAAACAACACCTCCAGGCAACTTCAACACTTTACTAATACCCTCCTCCATTCACATCCCATCTCCCCGGATTATAAACAACTCAAATGTACTTCTAATGTATATACTTGTTCTAATGCTATGTGAACTCACTATGTTCTCTGCTGGCTGTACATATCCTACTAAGTCACACCTACACTGTTTCAATGTCCATTTCTCTGTTGATGACTGAAGTACTGATATCAACCAAAGCTCCTCATCCCACCCCCCGGATTGTAAATAATGTCAATAATTCAATGTACATACTATGATGATTAACTTGTGTGATGACTGTATTATGTTGATAGTATATATTTGTACCATGAATTGATTAACGTGGACCCCGACTTAAACAAGTTGAAAAACTTATCGGGGTGTTACCATTTAGTGGTCAATTGTACGGAATATGTACTGTACTGTGCAATCTACTAATAAAAGTTGCAATCAATCAATCAATCAAAGACTGGATGGGAAGGCAGGTTCAAATAGCAGCTGGCTGATTGACACCAGGTGTGGCCAGGTGCCAATCAGCCACAGCACTCAGGGAGACAAAGAGGAAACAGAACCAAAACAAGAGCGCTGACAGGAAATACTACACACAGAGGAAAAACTAACACAACCAAACTATGAGGGACAAGGCTGACAGATCTACTAATACAAGTTTCAATCAATCAATCAAATGGTCCTTTTTTTCTGTCATGTCCTATGTCAATTGGTGCCGTCCAGGGAGAAAACCTGGACCTGGCCATCTACAAACACGAGGTGGAGGCTCGGATCGGGGAAGGTGTGTGTTCTGTGAAGACCCTGACCCACAACCATTTGTACTGTGAACCACCCGCCAAACAGCCGTCAGTAGCAGCCGGCCAGAAGAAGGATGTTCTGGACAGTCTGCCTGAGTTCACTGTGAGTCTCATATTTTACTGCTTAACTCAGGGGTCAGCAACCTTTTGGAAAGCAAGAGCTACTTCTTGGCTACTGATTCATGCCAAGGGCTACCAGTTTGATACACACTTCAATAAATTGCCAGAAATAGCCAATCTGCTCAATTTACCTTTAATAAATAAATCTGTATACATAAAAAAATGGGTATTTCTGTCTGTCATTCCGTCGTACATTTTTTTCCTTTTACGGAAGGTTTTTTGTAGAGAATAAATGATGAAAAATACACTTAATTGAACGGTTTAGAAGAGGAGAAAACATGAAAAAAATGAAAATTTCATTTTTAAACATCGTTTATCTTCAATTTCAACTCTTTAAAATTCAAAATTCAATCGAAAAAAATGAAGAGAAAAACTAGCTTATTCGAATCTTTTTGAAAAAATTAAAAAAAGAATATATGGAACATCATTAGTAATTTTCCTGATTAAGATTGAATTTATAATTTTGATGACATGTTTTAAATAGGTTAAAATCCAATCTGCACTTTGTTAGAATATATAACAAATTGCACCAAGCTATATTTCTAACAAAGACAAATCATTATTTCTTCTAGATTTTCCAGAACAAAAATTTTAAAAGAAATTCAAAAGACTTTAAATTTGATTTTACAGATTTTCTAGATTTGCCAGAATTTTTTTTTAAAATAAAAATCATAATAAGTTTGAATAAATATTCCACAAATATTCTTCAGTGAAAAAAACTGAAGCTAAAATGAAGAATTAAATTAAAATGTATTTATTATTCTGTACGATAAAAAAAAACAAAAAACTTGAACATTGATTTAAATTGTCAGGAAAGAAGAGGAAGGAATTTAAAAGGTAAAAAGGTATATGTGTTTAAAAATCCTAAAATCATTTTTAAGGTTGTATTTTTTCTCTAAAATTGTCTTTCTGAAAGTTATAAGAAGCAAAGTAAAAAAATAAATGAATTTATTTGAACAAGTGAATACCAAGTCTTTAAAATATTTTCTTGAATTTTCAAATTCTATTTGAGTTTTGTCTCTCTTAGAATTAAAAATGTCGAGCAAAGCGAGACCAGCTTGCTAGTAAATAAATACAATTTAAAAAATAGAGGCAGCTCACTGGTAAGTGCTGCTATTTGAGCTATTTTTAGAACAGGCCAGCGGGCGACTCATCTGGTCCTTACGGGCGACCTGGTGCCCGCGGGCACCGTGTTGGTGAACCCTGGTTTAACTTATGTTACACTTATAGCATGGAAGTTATTACAGGTTTAAAGGCCTACTGAAATGAGATGTTCTTATTTAAACGGGGATAGCAGCTCCATTCTATGTGTCATACTTCATCATTTCAACATATTGCCATATTTTTGCTGAAAGGATTTAGTAGAGAACATCCACCATAAAGTTGGCAACTTTTGGTCGCTAATAAAAAAGCCTTGCCTGTACCGGAAGTAGCAGACGATGTACGCGTGATGTCACGGGTTGTGGAGCTCCTCACATCTGAACATTGTTTACAATCATGGCCACCAGCAGCGAGAGCGATTCGGACCGAGAAAGTGACGATTTCCCATTCATTTGAGTGAGGATGAAAGATTTGTGGATGAGGAAAGTGAGAGTGAAGGACTAGAAAAGAAAATAATAACAAAAGACTATACAGTGGGAGCTATTCATATGTTATTAGACAAATTTACTAGGATAATTCTGGAAAATCCCTTATCTGCTTATTGTGTTACTAGTGTTTTAGTGAGATTATATGGTCGTACCTGTACAACCTGAAGGTCGGCCCCGCACCTTTCTTCAGCACCAGTCGACCAGTGGTGGCGATGCCCATCTCTGCCCTCTTCAAAACATGATCTTTCGAAATGTACTTTGTGTGTGTGGTCCAATCCAACCGTGTTCGCTTGACCGCTCTGTTCCATAGTAAAGCTTCACCGTCATCTTCCGGGAATATAAACAATGAAACACCGGCTGTGTTTGTGTTCTAAAGGCGGCCGCAATACACCGCTTCCCACCTACAGCTTTCTTCTTTGACGTCTCCATTTTTCATTGAACAAATTGCAAAAGATTCAGCAACACAGATGTCCAGAATACCCGTCATCATACCGAGACATTTCAGCAGGATATTTTGGCGCGAAATTTAAAATTGTAATTTAGTAAACTAAAGCGGCCGTATTGTCATGTGTTGCAATGTTAATATTTCATCATTGATATATAAACTATCAGACTGCGTGGTCGCTAGTAGTGGCTTTCAGTAGGACTTTAAAAATGATACTATAGTGTGTTTTTTTGTTAATTGGGATTTGTATCAAGCAGTATTTCGGTATGATGCTAACGTTCCTAAGACTTTCTGTTCTTTTTTTTCGCCCCAGGTGAAAATGGGCAACTTGAACTTCTCCCTGGGTCGAGTTCAGTATGACAGCCAGGCTCTGTCCATATTCCCCATGGAGGCTCAGGTGGGAGTCGGGGTGGGAGCCTCCATCGTGGCTCTCATCGTGCTCATCATAGTCCTCATCTACAGGTAAACACATGCCAGGGGGAATATCACCCACTTCTTTTTTTCACATCTGTGTCTCACTCCTCTGCCGGTTGCCAGGAGGAAGAGCAAACAGGCCATGAGGGACTACAAGAAGGTGCAGATCCAGCTGGAGAATCTGGAGACCAGCGTGCGAGACCGCTGCAAGAAGGAGTTCACAGGTAGCGGTTCTTACATGCCAGTCCATCCAGGATTTAACAGGCTTTTTAATGGGATTATTGTGGTCTAACATGCATGAATTCATGGCAGCCTTTTAAAACTTATTCATTTCAATAACATTGAATCAATCAATTTTATTACAAAACCCAAATCCAATGAAGTTGGCACATTGTGTTAGATGTAAATAAAAACAGAATACAATGATTTGTAAATCCTTTTCAACTTATATTTGATTGAATAGACTGCAAAGACAAGATACTTAATGGTCGAACTAAAATTTGATGCTTGCAATGTGTTTAAAAATTTTGAACGAGTGGCAAAAAAGACTGAGAAAGTTGAGGAATGCTCATCAAACGCTTATTTGGAACATCCCACAGGTGTGCAGGCTAATTGGGAACAGGTGGGTGCCATGATTGGCTATAAAAGCAGCTTCCAGGAAATGCTCAGTCGTTCACAAACAAGGACGGGGTGAGGGTCAGAACTTGTAATCGTCCGAACAGTTTAAGAACAACATTTCTCAACAAGCTATTGCAAGGAATTTAGGGATTTCACCATCTATGGTGTGTAATATCAAAACGTTCAGAGAATCTGGAAAAAAATCCCCGCATGTAAGCAATTATTATACGGACCTTCGATCCCTCAGGTGGTACTGCATCAAAAAGCCACATCAGTGTGTAAAGGATATCACCACATGGGCTCAGGGACACTTCAGAAAACCACTGTCAGTAACTACAAACCCCGTTTCCATATGAGTTGGGAAATGGTGTTAGATGTAAATATAAACAGAATACAATGATTTGCAAATCCTTTTCAAGCCATATTCAGTTGAATATGCTACAAAGACAACATATTTCATGTTCAAACTCATAAACTTTTTTTTTTTGCAAATAATCATTAACTTTAGAATTTGATGCCAGCAACACGTGCCAAAGTAGTTGGGAAAGGTGGCAATAAATACTGATAAAGTTGAGGAATGCTCATCAAACACTTATTTGGAACATCCCACAGGTGTGCAGGCTAATTGGGAACAGGTGGGTGCCACAGTTGATTTTTTCACACCAAGCTGCTTGCCTATTGTAGATTCACTCTTCCCAGTCTGGTACAGGTCTACAATTCTTTGACAGCTCTTTGGTCTTGGCCATAGTGGAGTTTGGAGTCTGACTGTTTAAGGCTGTGGACAGGTGTCTTTTATACAGATAATGAGTTCAAACAGGTGCCATTAATACAGGTAATGAGTGGAGGACAGAAGAGCTTCTCAAAGAAGAAGTTACAGGTCTGTGAGAGCCAGAGATCTTCTTTGTTTGAAGTCACCAAATACTTATTTTCCACCATCATTTACAAATAAATTCTTTAAAATTCCTGGATTTTTTTGTCCCATTCTGTCTCTCCCAGTTGAAGTGTACCTATGATGAAAATGACAGACCTCTGTCATCATTTGAAGTGGGAGAACTTGAACAATCGCTGGCTGACTAAATACTTTCTCGCCCCACTTTATGTTGTCTTATCTGAACCTTGTTCTTGTTATTCTTGACTTGCATTTTCTTCTTCCATCAGACCTGATGACAGAGATGATGGACATGTCCAGTGACTTGGTGGGCTCGGGGATTCCCTTTCTGGACTACAGAGCCTACGCCGAGCGCATTTTCTTCCCAGGCCACAAGGAGTCGCCCCTGAGACGGGATCTGGACGTGCCAGAAAGCCGGCGGCAGACTGTGGAACAAGGCCTGGTTCAACTGTCCAATCTGCTCAACAGTAAACTGTTTCTCACCAAGGTCAGCTGTCCCCTTTATAAATGTTTCCCGCGTCCCCTCTTTAAGTGGTGGTCTTCATCTTGCAGTTTATTCACACTCTGGAGGCCCAGCAGACATTCTCCCCCAGGGACAGAGCCTACGTGGCTTCCCTGCTGACCGTGGCCCTGCATGGTAAACTGGAGTACTTCACGGACATTCTGAAGACGCTGCTCAATGACCTGGTGGAGCAATATGTGGCCAAGAACCCCAAACTCATGCTTAGAAGGTCAGAAGGACGACAGACATCCATGTTAATGAGGAGTTAGAATAACTTTTATTGCTGTTATGCTTATCTTTCACCCCCAGAACTGAATCAGTAGTTGAGAAACTTCTGACCAACTGGATGTCTATTTGTCTCTTCAACTTCTTGCGGGTATGTCCAAGTTGATCATTTTTACTCCACTGATGTGACATTAGCGGTGGTCATAGGTTGCTTGGCAACACTAAATGGTCCCTGGTGTGTGAATGTTGTCTGTCTATCTGTGTTGGCCCTGTGATGAGGTGGGGACTTGTCCAGGGTGTACACCGCCTTCAGCCCGACTGTAGCTGAGATAGGCACCAGCGCCAACCCGCGACCCCAAAGGGAATAAGTGGTAGAAAATGGATGGATAGATGGATGTATATATATATATATATATATATATGTGTATATATATATATATATATATATATAAATGATAAATGGGTTGTACTTGTATAGCGCTTTTCTACCTTCAAGGTACTCAAAGCGCTTTGACACTACTTCCACATTCACACACATATTCACACACTGATGGAGGGAGCTGCCATGCAAGGCGCCAACCAGCACCCATCAGGAGCAAGGGTGAAGTGTCTTGCTCAGGACACAACGGACGTGACGAGGTTGGTACTAGGTGGGATTTTAACCAGGGACCCTCGGTTTGCGCACGGCCACTCTCCCACTGCGCCATGCCATCCCTATATATATAGATATATATATATATATATATGTGTATGTATGTATGTATGTGTATGTATATATATATATATATATATATTTTTTTAATTTATTTCACTTATTTTGTATTTGATTTGTATCCACAATTTCCCTTCTGTCTTTTTTTCTTCTTCTTTCCATCCCCTTCTGCACAAATATTCAGATAATTATATATATATATGTATATATATATTTTTTTTTTTTAAATTAATATATATATATATAAGTGTGTGTATGTATGTATATATGTATGTGTACATATATACATATAAAGTATGTAAATATATATGTGTAAATAAGTATGTGTATGTATACACGTATGTATGTATATATATGTGTATATATCTATATATATATATATATATATATATATATACGAGCAGGAGGGGATGGAAAGAAGAAGATAACAAAAGACAGATGGGGAAATTGTGGGTACAAATCAAATACAAACTAATAAAAATAAAAAAAATAAATAAATAAAAAATAAAATATATATATATATATATATATATACTGTATATCCATGTATGTCCCTATTGGGACGGGGGACACCTATCTCAGCTGCATTCGGGCAGGAGGCGGAGTACACCCTGGACAAGTCCCCACCTCATCAGAGGGCCGACACAGATAGATGTATATTATATCTTAAAATAAGTATGCATGTTGCCTCCTTCTATTTGATATCACATTTGTCTCAGTGTGTTGCCGGTGCTTCTTTTAGTAAAAAGTGACTTCCTTTATTGAGCCGGCTGTGCTTCTGACGCTGTCTTGTTGACATAAAACCACATTGGTGATGGCGTTGTAACAAACATAAAAGTAATTAATTAGATGACTTGTTGCTTGTAAAAGTGACAGTGTAAGTCACGCCGTTTTTAGATAGCGCCATTTTTATATAAACTTGTATAAAGAACACAACTAATAATACACAATCTTTCTTTTCTTTCAAATATAAAACAACTAATATTTTTTTCACTTGAAATAATGATACGAAGTGCATGAGCAAGTGGACAAGAAAACTTAGCTTTTTTTTTTTAACTTCATGGTATTTTATTAGTAATTATATTGCACATCTCATGTACAACAGAACCAATGTTGTAATAGCGTTATTTAGCAGTAATACCATTGATGAGTTCATTGTAAACAAGACTGGTGTGAAGGCAACACACAGGAAGTGCAATCAAACAGGTAAGAGACTGACCATTCATTAAAGTTGAGATGCTGCCATCTTGTGGATGTAATAAGGACTACATCAGGAGGTTGCCTATAGCTGTCAATGCCTTTGTTTTGGCTAAATAAAGAACCCAAACATAATCTGTTTTTTCCCACCACACACAGACTGTGGGGTCAATTGCAACATTCTCAGTATTTTCTGTTCGGACATCATTTAACCTCTGTATTCATTTCTGGTCAGGAATCGGCAGGCGAGTCCTTCTACATGCTGTTCCGGGCTATAAAGCACCAGGTGGACAAGGGGCCCGTGGATGCAGTTACTGGAAAGGCCAAGTACACCTTGAACGACAACCGTCTGCTACGAGAGGACGTCGAGTACCGCAGCCTGGTTAGAGCACACGCCCGTGTAGATACTATTCGAGTAGACAACCCAAAAGCAGTTGTGTGATTCATAAATAAAAACAAATCCTTTTCAGCTTATATTCAATTGAATAGACTGCAAAGACAAGATATTTCATGTTCACACTGAGAAACTTCATTTTTTTGCATTAACTTACAATTTAATGGCAGCAACACAATGCAAAAAAATTGTCACAGGGGCATTTTTACCAGTGTGTTACATGGCCTTTCCTTTTAACAACACTCTGTAAACGTTCGGGAACTGAGGAGACACATTTTTGAATTATTACCTGTTCTTGCTTGATGCACAGCTTAAGTTGTTCAACAGGCTTCATAATGTGTCGCACATTTTCAATGGGAGACGTGTCTGGACTGCAGGCAGGCCAGTGTAGTACCAGGAGGCCTTTGTGGGTGATAAATGTTGATACATTGAAATATGGGACTCGTGAGACCACAGAAAAACTTTTCCACTTTGCATCAGTCCATTTTAGATGGGTTCGGCCCCAGGGAAGCCGGTGGTGTTTCTGGGTGTTGTTGATAAATGTAACTTGCACTTACAGATGAAGTGTTCCAGAGTCCATGTGGTGATATCCTTTACACACTGATGTCACTTTTTGGTGCAGTACCGCCTGAGGGATCGAAGGTCTCTAATATCATCGCTTACACGCAGATTCCTCCAGATTCTCTGAAACTTTTGATGATATTACGGAGCGTAGATGGTGAAATCACTAAATTCCTTGCAATAGCTGGTTGAGAAATGTTGTTCTTAAACTGTTGGACAATTTGCTCACACATTTGTTGACAAAGGGGTGACCCTCGCCCCATCCTTTCTTGTGAATGTCTGAGCATTTCCTGGAAGCTGTTTTTATAGCCAATCATGGCACCCACCTGTTCCCAATTAGCCTGCACACCTGTGGGATGTTCCAAATAAGTGTTTGATGAGCATTCCTCAACTTTTTTTGTCTTTTTTGCTACTTGTGCCAGTTTTTTTGAAACATGTTGCAGGCATCAAATTCCAAATGAGCTATTATTTGCAAAAAATAACAAACTTTTCCAGTTTGAAGGTTAAGTATCTTGTCTTTGCAGTCTGTTTAATTGAATATAAGTTGAAAAGGATTTGCAAATCATCGTATTCTCTTTTTATTTACAATTTACACAACGTGCCAACTTCACTGCTTTTGGGGTTTAGTGTCGTAATAACACTGGCAATTGTGTCCACCCAGACCCTAAATGTCGTGACGCCAGCAGCCAGTGGAGGCGCCTCCACCCAGACGGTGCCGGCTAAAGTGCTGGACTGTGACACCATCACCCAAGTCAAGGAGAAACTTCTGGACCAAACTTGGAAAGGGACATCCATCACCGGGAGGCCGCATGCCGACTCCTTACACCTCGGTCAGTCCTTGACACAAAATAGCGTATTTCCTTGAATAGCCGCCGGGGCGCTAATTCATTTCAAACCTCTTCTCACTCCTGCGCTTATTCAAAGCATGTGGTAAAAGTAAGCAGGCGCTCATCATTTTAAAACCTCTTCTCACCCCTGCACTTACCAATGGCATGCAGTAAACAATTGAGTGTGATTTAAAAAATATATATATATTCTGCGTCCGCGGCCCGGTGGTTGGGGACCACTGCTCTTCAGCATGTCATCGCCCCCACCTTTACACCATGCTGTCTGCGTGCATTTCGCTGCTTCTTATACGAGATTGCAATACAGCCATACCTTTTACACTGATGTTTGTGATATAAACAACTTAAAAACTCTTCCTAATATGTGCCACACTCTGTGAACCCACACCAAACACATTTCTGGAGAGCATTGGCTCTGTGGCAAACTATAAACGCAGCATTGGGATTACCCATAATGCCGTGCATCCGTGACTCTTGGCTATATTATACACGCGCCCCCAACCCCGCCCACCTCAACCAACGCATGGGGGGGTTAGGGTTAGGTTGCCAGCGGGTGTATGGTGTAGCTAGGAGTCATGGATGCATTGCATTCTGGGTAGTTGTTGTGTTGCGTTTGTGGTGTGTTGCAGGGCCGATGTTCTCCAGAAGTGTGTTTGTCATCGTTTAATGTGGGTTCACAGAGTGTTGAAGTTGTTTTATATCACAACCATTAGCGTGATCTGTACGGCTGTGGAACAAGAGCCCTGCTTTACACACAGTCAAAGCAAAAAATAACTCCTTCGCCATTTTGAATATGACGGCAGGGGAAGCGTCACTCGTGACATCACAAATTTGACCCTATTCAAGGATATACGCTACTCTAGTTTTTTCTTGTTCTAGGGGAAATAAATGGTGCCGTTTACATTTGACTATGTGTACAAATGTACACTGGAGTAAATCACATATACACTTGCACAAATCAGCAGGAGTAAAACTGTATTTAATCCGATACCATTCGAGACTTTTCAATACTTTTCTAAATAAAGTAGACCGCAAAAAATACCATACCAACTTTATTTATGAAGCCCTTTAAAAACAACCAGAGTTGAAAAACAAAGGGCTGTACACCATAAGGAAATATATATATATATATATATATATATATATATATATATATATATATGCGTACATGTATGTATGTATATATATATATATATATATATGCGTACATGTATGTATGTATATATATATATATGTGTACATATATACATACATGTATGTATATATATATTATTTTTGTATTTTTTATTTTAATTTTTTTTCTTTGTCATGAAAAAGGGAGGTTTTTGTGGTTGGTGCACTAATTGTAAGTGTATATTGTGTTTTTTATGTTGATTTAATTAAAAAATATATATATTATTATTTATTTTTTTTTAAATAAAAATTAATAAAAAATTCTTCTGCGTCCCGGTACCAATCGGCGGCCCGGTACCGGTGGTTGGGGACCACTGCTGTATATATATGTGTGCATGTATATATGTATGTATATATATATGTGTATATATATATGTGTATATATGTATGTATATGTAGATTTAACGGAAACTTTCCACCCCTTTGCAAGCTGAGCAGCTGTGTGAGATACATTTCTAATATCAGATGAACAAGTAAACATGTACATTAACAAACAAGAATAGGATGCTAACATATACACAATAGAGGCAACTACTTCAGCATGTGGAGAAACGGCGGTCATTATTTTTCTATCCAGAGTGGCGCTCAGGTGTGGCTGGTCACCTGATCCTGTCAGATGAGGACCTGACTTCGGTGGTGCAGGGCTCCTGGAAGCGTCTCAATACATTGCAGCACTACAAGGTCAGTGGGGTCTCTACCACTAGCAGACTTTTAAAGCAGGTTTTTTTCTCCATTTAAAACGTCTCCATTTGCTTTATTTTTGGTTCTTTGCTCCAAACTTTTGCACAGATTATGTTTTACAGACCGTTTTTAAGATACATTCTGACCCTCTCTTTAGTATGCGCCATTTTGTGGGAAGTCTTACTTACGTGCCTCCACTTTGACTGTGTTTGTCAGGTTAACAAACAATGATGACATCTATTAAAAAAGACAAGTAGCAAGGAATTAAACAGAGACAGAATTAAATTTGGCTCAATTGAGGAGAAACGTCTGGGCTGTACTCTTGTAGAGTCTCCACCACGCTTTAACGAAAAATTGTGCGCCTCCTCTTTTATTTAGACTTTCCTTGGTTACATAGCAACAGCTGTTTATAAGGGTGCGGGGTCGTAAACAGCCATCACCTTTGATTAAAAACAGTTAAAAGGAAAGGCTGTAAAACAGTTAAAAGAAAAGGTGCATGGAGCTTCCGTCAGGTCCTGCTTCCTCTCCGCTTTGTAGATTTCGGGTCAAGACAATATCTTTCTGTGGATTACAATACATCAAAGAAACCGACGCCTTCATGTCGCTCCCCATCCTACACAGTGGAGTTTTACAAACCTTCCGCTTGGTAGGATCAAAGACAGCGTTTTTCCTCTCGCAAAGCGAGCTGAACTCAATGTAACGCAAAGTTTTGTGATAACTTGGATACAATTATTCCTGCACCGTCTTCTCTATGTTGTAGTTTTCGACGCTTCCATACGGTGTATGCTAACAGATATAAGTCCGAACTTTAAGCTACTTTGTATTAAACATGGCAACAGCGGAGGATGCATGTGCATGTACGAGCCAGTCAGCCCTTCAGCGTGAGGGTAGAGAAAAATAAGGAGCTTCTTGACTACAAATTTTGGAATCGAGCGATGTCACTATTGGGGAAAATTCCACACAGATTGTTTGGAGGAAGAATGAAGGAAGGCAAGATTGTTTTATAAATATCCCTGCCACGCCTCAGTGGTTTGATTTCAAATTGTTGGGACTTAAGCAGATCTAAAAGATACACAAAACCCAATAGTTAAGAAAAGTTGGTTTTGCATAATAACTCAAATTTTTTTGTGTTTTTTTTTTTTTTTATACAAAACCAGTGAAGTTGTTATGTTGTGTAAATGGTAAATAAAAAGAGAATACAATGATTTACAAATCATTTTCAACTTATATTCAATTGAATGGACTGCAAAGACAGAATATTTAATGTTTGAAATGAGAAACTACTTATTTTTCTGCAAATATTAACTTTGAATTTAATGACAGCAACGCATTGCAAAAAAGTTGTCACATTGCACATTTTTACCACTGTGTTACATGGCCTTTCCTTTTAACAACACTCAGTAAATGTTTGGGAACTGAAGAGACACATTTTTGAAGCTTTTCAGGTGGAATTCTTTCCCATTCTTGCTTGATGTACAGCTTAAGTTGTTAAAAGTCTGCGGTCTCCGTTCGGGTATTTTAGGCTTCATATTGCGCCACACAGGCCAGTCTAGTACTCTTTTACTATGAAGCCACACTGTTGTAACACGTGGCTTGGCATTGTCTTGCTGAAATAATCAGGGGCGTCCATGATAACGTTGCTTGGTTGGCAACATATGTTGTTCCAAAAGCTGAATGTACCTTTCAGCATTAATGGTGCCTTCACCGATGTGTAAGTTACCCATGCCTTGGGCACTAATACACCCCCATACCATCACACATGTGTAAGTTACCCATGCCTTGGGCACTAATACACCCCCATACCATCACACATGTGTAAGTTACCCATGTCTTGGGCACTAATACACCCCCATACCATCACACATGTGTAAGTTACCCATGTCTTGTTCACTAATACACCCCCATACCATCACACATGTGTAAGTTACCCATATCTTGGGTACTAATACACCCCCATACCATCACACATGTGTAAGTTACCCATGTCTTGTTCACTAATACACCCCCATACCATCACACATGTGTAAGTTACCCATGCCTTGGGCACTAATACACCCCCATACCATCACACATGTGTAAGTTACCCATGCCTTGGGCACTAATACACCCCCATACCATCACACATGTGTAAGTTACCCATGTCTTGGGTACTAATACACCCCCATACCATCACACATGTGTAAGTTACCCATGTCTTGTTCACTAATACACCCCCATACCATCACACATGTGTAAGTTACCCATATCTTGGGTACTAATACACCCCCATACCATCACACATGTGTAAGTTACCCATGTCTTGTTCACTAATACACCCCCATACCATCACACATGTGTAAGTTACCCATGTCTTGGGCACTAATACACCCCCATACCATCACACATGTGTAAGTTACCCATGCCTTGGGCACTAATACACCCCCATACCATCACACATGTGTAAGTTACCCATGTCTTGTTCACTAATACACCCCCATACCATCACACATGTGTAAGTTACCCATGCCTTGGGCACTAATACACCCCCATACCATCACACATGTGTAAGTTACCCATGTCTTGGGCACTAATACACCCCCATACCATCACACATGTGTAAGTTACCCATGCCTTGGGCACTAATACACCCCCATACCATCACACATGTGTAAGTTACCCATGTCTTGGGCACTAATACACCCCCATACCATCACACATGTGTAAGTTACCCATGCCTTGGGCACTAATGCACCCCCATACCATCACACATGTGTAAGTTACCCATGTCTTGGGCACTAATACACCCCCATACCATCACACATGTGTAAGTTACCCATGTCTTGGGCACTAATACACCCCCATACCATCACACATGTGTAAGTTACCCATGTCTTGGGCACTAATACACCCCCATACCATCACACATGTGTAAGTTACCCATGCCTTGGGCACTAATACACCCCCATACCATCACACGTGCTGGCTTTTCATTTTTGCACCTAGAACAATCCGGATGGTTCTTTCCCTTTTTGTTCTGGAGGACATGACGACCACAGTTTCCAAAAACAATTTGAAATGTGGACTCGTCAGACCAGAGAACACTTTCCCACTTTCCATCTTAGATGAGCTCGGGCCCAGCGAAGGTGGTGGCATTCCTGGGTGTTGTTGATAAATGGCTTTCGCTTAGCATCATAGATTTTTCAATCAATCAATCAATGTTTATTTATATAGCCCTAAATCATAAGTGTCTCAAGGGGCTCCACAAACC
The DNA here is from genome assembly GCF_033978795.1 of Nerophis ophidion. Lineage (NCBI taxonomy): Eukaryota > Metazoa > Chordata > Actinopteri > Syngnathiformes > Syngnathidae > Nerophis > Nerophis ophidion. The sequence goes on from NC_084616.1 coordinate 78,713,868, forward strand.
ACAACGACATCCTCGGTACAGAGCCCATATAAGGGCAAGGAAAAACTCACACCCAGTGGGACGTCGGTGACAGTGACAATGATGACTATGAGAAACCTTGGAGAGGACCGCATATGTGGGCAACGCCCCCCCCCAGGGGACCAAAAGCAATGGATGTCGAGCGGATCTAACATGATACAGTGAAAGTCCAATCTATAGTGGATCTGACATAACGGTGAGAGCCCAGTCCAAAGTGGATCCAGTTTTAACTTGCACTTACAGATGTAGCGACAAACTGTAGTTACTGACAGTGGTTTCCTGAAGTGTTCCTGAGCCCATGTGGTGATATCCTTCACACCCTGATGTCGCTTTCTGATGCAGTACCACCTGAGGGATGGACGGTTTGTAATATCATCGCTTGTAGTGATTTCTCCAGATTCTCTCAACCTTTTGATGATATTACGGACCGTAGATGGTGAAATCCCTAAATTCCTTGCAATAGCTTATTGAGAAATGTTGTTCTTAAATTTAATTTGCTCAGGCATTTGTTGAGAAAGTGGGGACCCTCGATCTCTTCCTTGTTTGTGAATAACTGAGCATTTCCTGGAAGCTGTTTTTATAGCCAATCATGGCACCCACCTGTTACCAATCAGCCCGTTCACCTGTAGGATGTTCCAAATGAGCGTTTGATGAGCATTCCTCAACTTTCTCAGTCTTTTTTGCCACTTGTGCCAGCTTTCTTTAAACATGTCGCAGGCATCAAATTCCAAATGAGCTAACATTTACTAAAAATAACAAGGTTTACCAGTTTGAACGTTAAATATCTTGTCTTTCTGGTGCATTTAATTGAATATAAGTGGAAAAGGATTTGCAAATCATTGTGTTCTGTTTTTATTTAGCATTTACACCACTGGTTTTGGGTTATGTTCATATAAAGGGGAATTGTGTCCTTTTGTCGGGCGTAGGTCCCAGATGGCTCGACGGTCGCTCTTGTCCCAAGAAACACCAAAAACCACCTCCACGACAGCCATGACTACATGCCTGGCGAGAGTAAGTTGCGGAACATTCTAGCAGTGAGTCCACATAACCAGAAGAGGTCGCTGTTTGACATGATGTTAGGAGACGGCAGGAAAGCGGCGTCAGTAACGCTGGATGTGTTGTTTCCCGCCCGCCATCAGAGACTCCCATGCTGGACGACGGCGAGGAAGGAGGGGTGAAGTTATGGCACCTGGTGAAAGCCAGCGAGGAGTCGGAGCTGCCCAAGCACAGGAGGGGCAGTGTGAGGGAGAAGGGCGGCGAGAGAGCCAAGGCCATCCCCGAGATCTACCTGACCCGACTTCTCTCCATGAAGGTAATGTGCCACATACCGTATTTCCTTCAATTGCCACCGGGGCGCTCATTATTTTAAAACCTCTTCTCACTCCGGCACTTACCAAAGGCATGCGGTAAATTTAGGCCTGCGCTTAAAAATTTGAGTGTGATGTAAGGATACCATCATGAAAAGCACATTTAATAAAAAAAAACGTTATTATGGTCTTACCTTTACTTATAAATGAAGTCCATGTGCAGCTCCTTCTGATCAAAAGCATCGATAACTTGTTTATAGAAGTCTTCCTTATCTTTCTTCAGTTTTAAAAGTCTCTCTGTCTCGATGGAGATCTTCCTTTATTACCTCCTGCTTCCATTGAAAGTCTAGTTTAGAAAACTGTTTTATTTTAGATATGTAATCCTCCATGTTAAAAGTGCAAGCGAGAGGAAAAAATAAACAATCGCTGCTCACTCTTGCTGCTTGTTGTCACTTCTTCTGCAGCCGAGTAGTCGCAAGAAGGATCACTAGCGCCCTCTACCACCAGGAGGCGGGAGTCATTTAATGACTCATATTTGACACACGCAGCTACGGTATATTAATAAAACATAGCTGCTTACTGTTCTTTTTAGCATATTCAATAGCTTGGACCTTAAATCCTACTGAATAGCTCTTAATCTTCTTCTCTTTATGCGATTTCAAATGATTGAAATCAGTCTCCTCCATTTTGAAAATGATGACAGGTGAAGTGACTTGGCGGAAATTCTAGACATGCACTAATAAAAATAATATTTGGCGAAACAAGTTCGACCCGGTGTTAATCCTGAGCCGGCGGTAATGCTAAGCATGCGCTAATTATTCTGAGAAAGGAGTTTGACCCGGCAGTAATTCTAGTCAGGTGCATACTATATACCCGGCGGCAATTCAAGGAAATACGGTAGTACTTCTCTGCTGACGTTGACATTTACTTCTTCGTTCACCATCCTCAGGGCACGCTGCAGAAGTTTGTGGACGATTTGTTCACGGCCATCCTCAGCACCAGCCGTCCTGTCCCCCTGGCTGTCAAATACTTTTTTGACATGTTGGATGAGCAGGCTCTGAATCACAACATCACCGATCCGGAGACCATCCACATCTGGAAAACCAATAGGTAACTAGCACGCTGTTTTGGAGGCACTACTGGTGAGGAAAGATTTGTGGGGATGCGAGAAAATCGGACGTAACATTGCTGAAAAAAAAGAAGACACTTTAAAGGCCTACTGAAATGAGATGTTCTTATTTAAACGGGGATAGCAGGTCCATTCTATGTGTCATACTTCATCATTTCAGCATATTGCCATATTATTGCTGAAAGGATTTAGTAGAGAACATCCACCATAAAGTTGGCAACTTTTGGTGGCTAATAAAAAAGCCTTGCCTGTACCGGAAGTAGCAGACGATGTGCGTGTGACGTCACGGGTTGTGGAGCTCCTCACATCTGAACATTGTTTACAATCATGGCCACCAGCAGCGAGAGCGATTCAGACCGAGAAAGCGACGATTTCTCCATTAATTTGAGCGAGGATGAAAGATTTGTGGATGAAGAAAGTGAGAGTGAAGGAATAGAAGAAAAAAAAAGGCGAGGGCAGTGGGAGCGATTCAGATGTTATTAGGATAATTCTGGAAAATCCCTTATCTGCGTTACTAGTGTTACTAGTGTTTTAGTGAGATTATATGGTACCTGAAAGTCGGAGGGGTGTGGTGACCGCCAGTGTCTTTGAGGGAAGCCACACAGCTGCCTCTTTGACAGCTGCAGGAGAGAACGACGCAAGCTCTGCTCATGTCTACGTTAATTATTACCACAATTTTCTGACCGAAACCTGCCGGTTGACATGTGGTCGGGAACCATGTTGGCTTGACCGCTCTGTTCCATAGTAAAGCTTCACCTTGGGGAATGTAAACAAGGAAACACCGGCTGTGTTTGTGTTGCTAAAGGCGGCCGCAATACACCGCTTCCCACCTACATCTTTCTTCTTTGACGTCTCCATTAGTAATTGAAAAAATTGCAAAAGATTCAGCAACACGGATGTCCAGAATACTGTGGAATTATGCGATTAAAGCAGACTACTTATAGCTGGGATCGGGCTGGAACAAAATGTCCGCTACAATCCGAGACGTCACGCGCACGCGTCATCATACACGTCATCATACCGACGTTTTCTACAGGACACTTCGCGCGAAATTTAAAATTGTAATTTAGTAAACTAAAGCGGCCGTATTGACATGTGTTGCAATGTTAATATTTCATCATTGATATATAAACTATCAGACTGCGTGGTCGCTAGTAGTGGCTTTCAGTAGGACTTTAAAGCAGGAATGTCAAACTCATTTTAGCTCAGGGGCCGCATGGAGGAAAATCTGTGCCGGACAATTAAAATCGTGGCATTAAAACTGAAAAAAAAAGACAACTTGAGATTTGTTTCTTTGTCTTGCTTTGGCCAAAAATAGAACAAACACATTCTGAAAATATTGCCATGAAAAATATAGAAAAAAAATACCGGCAGCGGTAAAGCTTGGATCCATGAAGAAAAGAAGAAAGTAATTGAATGTTTATAAATAAAAAAAACATTTTAATTAATTAAGTAACGTTTATGACAACCTTTTTCCAAAATATTGAATGTCCACCCTGAGATTAAAGTTAAAGTTAAAGTAGCAATGATTGTCACACACACACTAGGTGTGGTGAATTTATTCCCTGAATTTGACCCATCACCCTTGTTCACCCCCTGGGAGGTGAGGGGAGCAGTGAGCAGCAGTGGTGGCCGCGCCCGGGAATCATTTTTGGTGATTCAACCCCCAATTCCAACACTTGATGCTGAGTGCCAAGCAGGGAGGTCATGGATCCCATTTTTATAGTCTTTGGTATGACTCGGCCGGGGTTTGAACTCACAACCTACCCATCTCAGGGCGGACACTCTAACCATTAGACCACTGAGTAAGTTGTGAGAATGCGGAAAAATAATCAGAGAAAAGGGTGGCTATTTTGAAGAAGCTACAATACAAAAAACATGTTTTCAGTAATATCCCCTTTTTTTGTAAGGTCAGGAAAAAACAAAAGAGGCTATATCATCCCTACAAGCCTGTTTTGCAGGTTTTTCCTGTACATATATATGTGTGTGTGTGTGTGTGTGTGCGTGTGTGTGTGTGTGTGTGTATATATATATATATACATATATATATATATATATATATATATATATAGTCGCAATCAAAAGTTTACATACACTTGTAAAGTACATTATGTCATGGCTGTCTTGAGTTTCCAATAATTTCTACAAAAAAACATTCATGAAGTTTGGTTCTTTTATTAATTTATTATGGTTCACTGCTGGGTCAAAAGAAAAATACAGCAATGTTTATTATATTTGGTTAACATTTGGTTAATATTTGAGCATGGTGGTGGTAGTATTATGCTCTGGGCCTGTTTTGCTGCCAATGAAACTGGTGCTTTACAGAGACTAAATGGTACAATGAAAAAGGAGGATTACCTCCAAATTCTTCAGGACAAACTAAAATCCTCAGCCCGGAGGTTGGGTCTTGGGCGCAGTTGGGTGTTCCAACAGGACAATGACCCCAAACACACCTCAAAAGTGGTAAATAAATGGCTAAATCAGGCTAGAATGAAGGTTTTTAGAATTACCTTCCCAAAGTCCTGACTTAAAGGTGTGGACAATGCTGAAGAAACAAGTCCATGTCAGAAAAGCAACACATTTAGCTGAACTGCAGGAATTTAGTGGTGAAAAATGTGCACAGAAGCTTGTGGATGACTACCAAAAGCGCCTTATTGCAGGTAAACTTGCCAAGGGACATGTAAGCAAATATGAACATTGCTGTACGTATACTTTTGACCCAGCACATTTCCAGTAGAGACATAATAAATTCATAAAAGAAGCAAACTTCACGAATGTTTTTTGTGAGCAACAAGTATGTTCTCCAATCACTCTATCACAAAAAAATAAGAGTTGTGGAAATGATTGGAAACTCAAGACAGCCATGACATGATGTTCTTTACAGGTGTATGTACACTTTTCATTGTGACTACACACACACACATATATATATATATATATATACAGTATATATATATATATATGTGTGTGTGAAAAACCGTATTTTCCTTTTGAAACGTAATGACTTGGGGTCTCTTTCCGGCACCAAACAGTCTGCCGCTGCGATTTTGGATCAACATCCTGAAGAACCCGCAGTTCATCTTCAACGTGCAGACGTCGGACCATGTGGACGCGGTGCTGTTTGTCATTGCCCAGACTTTTATGGACTCTTGCACCATCGCCGACCACAAACTGGGACGGGTGAGCTAATGGCCGCCCCACAATCTTAAGGAGCTGCTACTTGATCTTCCACCTGTTGGTCACGTTTTTCCAATTTGTGTCCGACGCAGGACTCCCCCATCAACAAGTTGTTGTACGCCAGAGACATCCCGCGCTACAAGCAGATGGTGGAGAGGTAGGACATGTTGTAGGCCGCCCACCCCGGGGCACGGTGCCGTGGAAGCAGGGACAATCTGTCAGGGCCAGACAGTGTGTGTAGACTCCTGTCTGCCAGGCTTGCATGCATGGATGCTCTCACAGCAGACTGCTCATCACTGCTTTGTTACATAGCAAACAACCACTGTGCCGTCAGACACAGTCTGGTGTGTCGTTGTTGGGTGTCGGTACGGTCTACAGTTCGGCAGAGTAACCGTGTAATACTCTTCCATATCAGTAGGTGGCAGCAGGTAGTTAATTGCTTTGTAGATGTCCGGAACACGTCGTGTCATGATCACAATATGTAAACTACAGTGGGAGGCAGCGTGCAGGTAAAATGTATTTAATTCTTAAACCAAAAATAAACCAAAGGCGAGTGCCGCTAAGAAAAGGCATTGAAGCTTAGGGATGGCTATGCAAAACGAAACTAAAACTGAGCTGGCTGCAATATATACAAAAACAAAATGCTGGACAACAGCAAAGACTTACAATGTGCAAGTAAAAAAGGTATCTATAACGCTTAAACCAAAAATAAACAAAAGGCGAGTGCCGTTAAGAAAAGGCATTGAAGCTTAGGGATGGCTATGCAAAACGAAACTAAAACTGAGCTGGCTGCAATATATACAAAAACAAAATGCTGGACAACAGCAAAGACTTACAGTGTGCAAGTAAAAAAGGTATCTATAACGCTTAAACCAAAAATAAACAAAAGGCGAGTGCCGTTAAGAAAAGGCATTGAAGCTTAGGCATGGCAATGCAAAACGAAACTAAAACTGAACTGGCTACAAATTAAATAAAAACAAAATGCTGGACGACAGCAAAGACTTACAGCCTGCAGGTAAAAAGGTGTCTAACACTTAAACCAAAAATAAACCAAAGGCGAGTGCCGCTTAGAAAAGGCATTGAAGCCTAGGGATGGCTATGCAAAACAAAACTAAAACCGGACTGGCTGCAAATTAAACAAAAACGAAATGCTGGAATTCAAATGAACTTAAATTGCAATTTAGTAAAGTAAAAAGGCCGTATTGTCATGTGTTGCAATGTTAATATTTCATCATTGATATATAAACTATCAGACTGCGTGGTCGCTAGTAGTGGCTTTCAGTAGGACTTTAAAGCATTTATTGGCCGATATTATCTGACATCTTTACTCCCAACCCACCCATCTCAGGGCGGACACTCTAAGCACTGGACCACTGAGTAGTACCACTCTTGTGTGGGTTCAAGGTTCAAAGTTTATTCAGAGTACACCACAGTGAAATGTTTTTTTCCATGCTCTACAGATATTGCGTACAGTGGGATCCAAACACTGGTTGCAGAATCTAATACACTAAATACAAACATTTGAATAGCTCTGTTGTACATTATTTACAAGACAATTAAGTTGCACAATATTGTGGTGGAAGTATCAGTGCAAGTAGAAGTACAGTAGTCAAATACAGTACCAGTGCAATATCCAATAGTGTAACAGTATGTACAATATAGGAAGTAACAAACATTAAAGTCCTACTGAAAGCCACTACTAGCGACCACACAGTCTGATAGTTTATATATCAATGATGAAATATTAACATTGCAACACATGACAATACGCCCGCTTTATTTTGCTAAATTGCAATTTTAAATTTGGCGCGGAAGTATCTTGCTAAAACGTCGCGGTATGATGACGTGTGCGCGTGACGTCATGCATTGTAGAGGACATTTTGGTCCAGCATCGTTCACAGCTATAAGTAGTCACTTTTCATCGCATAATTCCACAGTATTCTGGACATCTCTGTTGCTGAATCTTTTGCAATTTGTTCAATTAATAATGGAGACGTCAAAGAAGAAAGCTGTAGGTGGGAAGCGGTGTATTGCGGCCGCCTTTAGCAACACAAACACAGCCGGTGTTTCCTTGTTTACATTCCCGAAAGATGACGGTGAAGCTTTACTAAGGAACAGAGCGGTCAAGCGAACATGGTTCCCTACCACATGTCAACCGGCAGGTTTCGGTGAGGAAATGGTGGTAACAAGTCGGCTCTTATCGTAGACATGAGCGGATAGCTTGCGTCGTTCCTCTCTTGCCTCCTCCCACCAGCCGCCCCTGACCGTCGGATGCTTCCATCGTGGAGGAGGGGGAAAAAAAATAATATATCAGCCTGGCCCCACCAGCTGACTTTGCCTCATCGAGAAACGTGGCTTCCCTCGGAGACACTGGGCGGTCGCCACACCTGTGGCCACACCCCTCTGACTTTCAGGTTGTACAGGTACGACCATATAATCTCACTAAAACACTAGTAACACAATAAGCAGATAAGGGATTTTCCAGAATAAAATCTGTCTAATAAAATATGAATCGCTCTGCCGTCTAGTTTTTTTTTTGGTTTTTTTCTAGTCCTTCACACTCACTTTCCTCATCCACGAATCTTTCATCCTCGCTCAAATTAATGGGGAAATCGTCGCTTTCTCGGCCCGAATCACTTTCGCTGCTGGTGGCCATGATTGTAAACAATGTTCAGATGTGAGGAGCTCCACAACCCGTGATGTCACACGCACATCGTCTGCTACTTCCGGTACAGGCAAGGCTTTTTTGTTAACGACCAAAAGTTGCAAACTTTATCCTCGATGTTCTCCACTAAATCCTTTCAGCAAAAATATGGCAATATGGCAAAATGATGAAGTATGACACATAGAATGGACCTGCTATCCCCGTTTAATCAATCAATGCATCAATCAATGTTTATTTATATAGCCCCAAATCACAAATGTCTCAAAGGACTGCACAAATCATTACGACTACAACATCCTCGGAAGAACCCACAAAAGGGCAAGGAAAACTCACACCCAGTGGGCAGGGAGAATTCACATCCAGTGGGACGCCAGTGACAATGCTGACTATGAGAAACCTTGGAGAGGACCTCAATTGTGGGCAACCCCCCCCCCCTCTAGGGGACCGAAAGCAATGGATGTGGAGCGGGTCTAACATGATACTGTGAAAGTTCAATCCATAGTGGCTCCAACACAGCCGCCAGAGTTCAGTTCAAAGCGGATCCAAGACAGCAGCGAGAGTCCCGTCCACAGGAAACCATCCCAAGCGGAGGCGGATCAGCAGCGTAGAGGCGGATCAGCAGCATAGAGATGTCCCCAACCGATACACAGGCGAGCGGTCCATCCTGGGTCTCAACTCTGGACAGCCAGTACTTCATCCATGGTCATCGGACCGGACAGAAAAGAAGCGGCAGATCAACTGGTCAAAAAAGGAGGTATATTTAAAGGCTAGAGTATACAGATGAGTTTTAAGGTGAGACTTAAATGCTTCTACTGAGGTAGCATCTCGAACTGTTGCCGGGAGGGCATTCCAGAGTACTGGAGCCCGAACGGAAAACGCTCTATAGCCCGCAGACTTTTTTGGGGCTTTAGGAATCACTAATAAGCCGGAGTCCTTTGAAGGCAGATTTCTTGCCGGGACATATGGTACAATACAATCGGCAAGATAGGATGGAGCTAGACCGTGTAGTATTTTATACGTAAGTAGTAAAACCTTAAAGTCACATCTTAAGTGCACAGGAAGCCAGTGCAGGTGAGCCAGTATAGGTATATATGTATGTATATATGTATATAAAGGTATATACAGTATAGGTATATATGTATGTATATATGGATATAAAGGTATATACAGTATAGGTATATATGTATGTATATATGTATATAAAGGTATATACAGTATAGGTATATATGTATGTATATATGTATATAAAGGTATATACAGTATAGGTATATATGTATGTATATATGTATATAAAGGTATATACAGTATAGGTATATATGTATGTATATATGTATATAAAGGTATATACAGTATAGGTATATATGTATATAAAGGTATATACAGTATAGGTATATATGTATGTATATATGTATATAAAGGTATATACAGTATAGGTATATATGTATGTATATATGTATATAAAGGTATATACAGTATAGGTATATATGTATGTATATATGTATATAAAGGTATATACAGTATAGGTATATATGTATGTATATATGTATATAAAGGTATATACAGTATAGGTATATATGTATGTATATATGTATATAAAGGTATATACAGTATAGGTATATATGTATGTATATATGTATATAAAGGTATATACAGTATTGGTATATATGTATGTATATATGTATATAAAGGTATATACAGTATAGGTATATATGTATGTATATATGTATATAAAGGTATATACAGTACAGGCGTAATGTGATCAAACTTTCTTGTTCTTGTCAAAAGTCTAGCAGCCACATTTTGTACCAACTGTAATCTTTTAATGCTAGACATGGGGAGACCCGAAAATAATACGTTACAGTAATCGAGACGAGACGTAACAAACGCATGGATAATGATCTCAGCGTCTTTAGTGGACAAAAATGGAGCGAATTTTAGCGATATTACGGAGATGAAAGAAGGCCGTTTTAGTAACGCTTTTAATGTGTGCCTCAAAGGAGAGAGTTGGGTCGAAGATAATACCCAGATTCTTTACCGTGTCGCCTTGTTTAATTGTTTGGTTGTCAAATGTTAGAGTTGTATTATTAAATAGAGGTCAGTGTCTAGCAGGACCGATAATCAGCATTTCCGTTTTTTTGGCGTTAAGTTGCAGAAAGTTAGCGGACATCCATTGTTTAATTTCATTAAGACACGCCTCCAGCTGACTACAATCCGGCGTGTTGGTCAGCTTTAGGGGCATGTAGAGTTGGGTGTCATCAGCATAACAGTGAAAGCTAACACCGTATTTGCGTATGATGTCACCTAGCGGCAGCATGTAGATGCTGAAGAGTGCAGGGCCAAGGACCGAACCCTGGGGAACTCCACACGTTACCTTAACGTAGTCCGAGGTCACATTGTTATGGGAGACACACTGCATCCTATCAGTAAGATAAGAGTTAAACCAAGACAGGGCTAAGTCTGACATACCAATTCGTGTTTTGATACGTTCTAATAAAATATTATGATCGACGGTATGGAAAGCAGCGCTAAGATGGAGGAGCAGCAACATAGATGACGCATCAGAATCCATCGTTAGCAATAGATCATTAGTCCTTTTTGCGAGGGCTGTCTCCGTGGAGTGATTTGCCCTGAAACCGGATTGAAAGGTTTCACATAGATTGTTAAACGCTAATAAGAACATCTCATTTCAGTTGGCCTTTAAAGTGTAGTGGTCGTCCCACAACAGTGTGTGACCTGTTTTAGATCTACATTGAAACAGTCTGTTAGGTTTATCAATATCACGTGTATTTGTGTGTTCCAGGTACTACGCAGACATCCGCCAGACCATCTCAGCCAGCGACCAGGAGATGAACTCTGCTCTCGCTGAACTCTCCCGTGTACGTTACCTTCCCGTCTTGCCGTGTCTCCAGATGGTTTTCTTACATACGACCCCCATGAATTATCCACGGGCTTTTTGTTGTTGTTGTTGTGTGTTAGCCCCCCCTCCCCCCTCCTCCTTTTGAGTGCTATGCAAGACTTGAGGATGAATAATGAATGGCAAGCAATGCGTCTCTTTCACCTCCATGATGCTTCTTCTCTGCTCCGACACAGAACTATGCAGGGGAGGTCAACTTCCTGGTGGCTTTGCATGAGCTGTACAAGTACATCAACAAGTACTACGATCAAGTGAGTGGCACGTCCATTTAAGCATGAGCGTACATTTGGAAAGTACAGTATAACACCCTTGTGTGCTCTTCTGGTCTGTGGGACCCTTTTTCATTTTTTATTCAAAGAAAAATTATACAATTCATTATTTTTTTCAAACTGAGACTCACTGACTTTGGCTCATTTTCTGTGAAGAACATATATGAGAATACATATTTAATGACCACCCCCCCTACACATTTATATTACATATAAGATGTCCGGGTCCACTGAACCCGGGGCTAATAGAAGTGTGGAAATGTATGTTGTTTGTACCACACACACACACACACACACACACCGCAGGCCTAGACAGGAGGAGGACAGAGTGTAAGTACACAGAACATCCGAGGGTGAAATGTGCGAGAAAATGAGAGCAGACAGAGTTGATAAACAATGTTGCAAGCTTGTGTGGTTAAATCTGGCCCACGGGTTGAGTTTGCTAAGTATAAAAATGAGCTGAAATTTTGGAATGAAAGAAACTGCTGTTCTAAATGTGTCCACCAGATGTTGCAATAGCAATTCTGTGTAGATTATGCTACATATGTAAAACAATAAAATAAACCACGTGATGTTCGTGCACAAGTCGAGGAAAATGAGAAAACTACATTAAAACATCTTGTAATTTTATTGTGATATTATTTTTTTTATCTTGATGTATTGAAAATGAACACCAATGAGAGGCAACACTAAATGGTCCCTAGTGTGTGAATGTTGTCTGTCTGTGTTGGACCTGTGATGAGGGGGTGGCTTGTCCAGGGTGTACCCTGCCTTCCGCCTGATTGTAGCTGAGATATGCACCAGCGCCCCCACGCGACCCGAAGGGAATAAGCGGTAGAAAATGGATGGATGGATGGAGTTGATCAATGAACATTATCACATAATTTATACAGAAGGTATAAATAACGACAAATAAAGATAGAATACTGTTAACCGTGATTATTATAAGTGTAAAAAACAAACAAACAACATCATGATTTATACATTTTCAGAAAGTGCTTGTTTTGTTTTTAAACAAAGAAAACAATCTGAAGTTGTCTTTATTTTGAAGTTATCGTGCCGTGATTTTGACCAGAGTGGATTTTTCTCCATGTGGCCCCCGATCTAAAATGAGTTTGACACCCCTGACTTAAAGTGTTGTACCATTTATTTGATGTTTCCATCTTTCAAATAAGCATTTGTGTCCACCGTCAGATCATCACCGCCCTGGAGGACGACTGCACCGCCCAGAAGATGCAGCTGGGTTACCGCCTGCAACAGATCGCTGCCGCCGTGGAAAACAAAGTCACCGACCTATGACCTCACACGCCTCGACCTATGACCTCACACGCCTCGCCATACTTTCTCCCTGTCGCCACAAAGACGTTGAAGAGGGGAAAAAAAAAAGATCCCAGCCTCCTTGAAAACGGAACCATTTATACACAAAAATAGGAAAAAAAGAAGGCTTTTATTTTTTTTGTGGCGCACAAAGAAGACGACTTGTTGTGTCAAAGGGACGACTGCTCACTTGTCCTTGGTGGATCTGGATGGAGGACAACACTGAACATTCCTGCAAAAAGTCCTCAAAAGAGCAACTAGTCGCAGTTGAGGTGAAAAAGGGACTTGAGGGGCTCCCGTACTGGTACTTAAGTCTTACAAGGAACTCTCCGCCTGCTTAACAATCAGCTTTTAGCTTCTTTCAATCATTCTTACTCACAACATTCTCTTATCAATTATCTATCAGATTCATTGTTTAGCACAAAATCCCCCCCCAAAAACAATCCGTCCCGTGTGAAATCTGTTAAACTCATCAGTCTTCCTTCTCCCCCCTGTTAAAAAGTTAAGCTATTTTTATTCATTGTTTTTCAGGTTTATTTTGGAAATCATAACGACGGGCGTGAAGGGTTGTCTTAAAAAGTTGTTTTTATTTGTGAAGGGTTATTGCGTGTGGCTTTTCTAGGACGCCGCTTTTTCTTGTCGCATTTAGCACAAAGCACCTCCGTGCCAAAGTACACTGCTTTTATCCCCCCACCCCCACCCCCCCCCCCACCCCCATTTGTGCTGCAAATGTGGTTTATATTTCGAGCAAAAACAGCTGATTTTTACGTTGTTTTACCATAGCTTGATGAAGGTACCTTTGGCTCTTTAGCATTTAAAATTTTATTTATTTGTTGTTTGTATTTATTTAATTGCTTATGTTTGTAAGCGTATGTTGATTTAGTCGCCCCTTTCCATGTCATTTGGTACTTTTTTTATTTTTAAGGAAAAAAAATGAATTTTTTTTCTAATAATTTTTTTTTTTTACCGTGTGTTATATTGCTGTGACTTAAAGTCCTACTGAAAGCCACTACTAGCCACCACGCAGTCTGATAGTTTATATATCAATGATGAAATATTAACATTGCAACACATGCCAATATGGCCGCTTTAGTTTACTAAATTGCAATTTTACATTTTGCACTAAGTATCCTGTTGAAAACGTCGGTATGATGACGCGTACGCGTGACGTCTCGGATTGTAGCGGACATTTTTTTTCCAGCCCGATCCCAGCTATAAGTCGTCTGCTTTGATCGCATAATTCTAGGGATGCACCGAAATGAAAATTTGTGTCCGAAGCCGAATAAAATTTAATCGCTTGGGCAAAGGCCGAATAATGAATGCAGTTTTTCACAATTTTTTAAATATTGCATAAATAGCCTAGAATAAATATTTAGACATGTTTTTCAAATAAAGTAATTTTTTATTGAATATTGAATTTTTTTTAATATTCCGGTAGCCTTTGCTTTTCAAAAAAAGCACAAAGTTTTTCATTTATATTAGGCCTTCAAACAAAACATGCATTCCAAAATAAATAAAGTGCATTAAAGTGGATAAACCCACAACAAAGGAATTATTGTCCTTTTGGCAAAAGTAGATATGTTAATAATGTAAACAGAAGGCTCAAGTAAATCTCAATAAGTGTGTGCTTGTAACCTCATACACTTATACAGGTAGCCTACACAACAGGCTAATAATGTAAACAGAGGCCCCACTAAATCTCAATAAGTGTGTGCATGTAACCTCATACACTTATACAGGTAGCCTACACAACAGGCTAATAATGTAAACAGAGGCCCCACTAAATCTCAATAAGTGTGTGCTTGTAACCTCATACACTTATACAGGTAGCCTACACAACAGGCTAGTAATGTAAACAGAGGCTCAAGTAAATCTCAATAAGTGTGTGCTTGTAACCTCATACACTTATACAGGTAGCCTACACAACAGGCTAGTAATGTAAACAGAGGCTCAAGTAAATCTCAATTAAGTGTGTGCTTGTAACCTCATACACTTATACAGGTACACAACATATCCCAACGTCACTGCCTCAAAAAATTGCGTCAAACGCCACTATTCAGTCTTGTTTTTAACTCATTCCACCGAAGGCCGAATGTGGCTTTTTTTGCCATATTCGGCCGAATATATTCGGTTACCGATTAATCGGTGCATCCCTACATAATTTCACAGTATTCTGGACATCTGTGTTGCTGAATCTTTTGCAATTTGTTCAATTAATAATGGAGACGTCAAAGAAGAAAGATGTAGGTGGGAAGCGGTGTATTGCGGCCGCCTTTAGCAACACAAACACAGCCGGTGTTTCATTGTTTACATTCCCGAAGGTGAAGCTTTACTATGGAACAGAGCGGTCAAGCTAACATGGTTCCCGACCACATGTCAACCGGAAAATTGTGGTAATAAGTTGCCTCTTACCGTAGACATGAGCAGAGCCTGCGTTGTTCCTCGTGTAAAAAGAGGCAGCTCCGACTCTCTTGCCTCCTCCGTGGTTTCCCTCAGAGACACTGGCAGTCACCACACCCCTCTGATTTCAGGTACGACAGTATAATCTCACTAAAACACTAGTAACACAATAAGCAGATAAGGGATTTTCCACAATTATCCTAGTAAATGTGTCTAATAACATCTGAATCACTCCCACCACCCTGTCTTTTTTTTTTTCTAGTTCTTCACTTTAACTTTCCTTCTCCACGAATCTTTCATCCTCGTTCAAATTAATGGGGAAATCGTCGCTTTCTCGGTCCGAATCGCTCTTGCTGCTGGTGGCCATGATTGTAAACAATGTTCAGATGTGAGGAGCTCCACAACCCATGACGTCACATGCACATCGTCTGCTACTTCCTGTACAGGCAAGGCTTTTTTATTAGCCACCAAAAGTTGCCAACTTTATGGTGGATGTTCTCTACTAAATCCTTTCAGCAAAAATATGGCAATATGGCAAAATGATGAAGTATGACACATAGAATGGACCTGCTATCCCCGTTTAAATAAGAACATCTCATTTCAGTAGGCCTTTAAAAAAAAGTCAAATTCACTGTAATTGTTATTTTTATTTTTTTAAATATTCGGTACTGCTTAAGCATTGAATTTGTACATAAACCTTTTAGTGCTTCCTGTAGCGTGGATGCAAGGTGGCTCTCTTTAACTGTTGTGACCGTGGATTCTTGTACAGTAGATACACTCTGTTGCTAAATAATTCTGACTTTAAGTCCTCGAAAACCTAACAAAGGCTGAATGTGAAGCAATAAAGTGTTCCCAGTTCTAACAAAGATTGCAATGATTATAAGATCTTAACACCGTGTCTTTTTCTTCATATTTGACATGTGTGAAAGTGTATTTCACACATTTGGCCACTAGAGGCAGCAACTCCTCTCCCTATGAGAAAAGAGAAGAAGAAGAGCAAGCTAATTAGCTACATTTTTGTCTTATTGTGTCTCAAACTTGAACCTCAAATGTTGACAATACACGGTGAGTAACTTTATTTTTCTAACTTGTTCAACATGTCTGTTCTGTAATCCCTAAAACAGGGCTCAGCAACCTTTTTGAAACCAAGAGCTACTTCTTGAGTACTGATTAATGCCAAGGGCTACCAGTTTGATACACACTTCAATAAATTGCCAGAAATAGCCAATTTGCTCAATTTACCTTTAATAGATAAATCTATATATATATAAAAATTGGTATTTCTGTCTGTCATTCCGTCGTACATTTTTTTTCCTTTTACGGAAGGTTTTTTGTTGAGAATAAATGATGAAAAAAGCACATAATTGAACGGTTTAAAAGAGGAGAAAACACGAAAAAAAAAAAAAGGAAAATTACATTTTGAAACATAGTTTATCATCAATTTCGACTCTTTAAAATTAAATTTCAACCAAAAAAATTAAGAGAAAAACTAGCTGATTTGAATATTTTTTGAAAAAATTTAAAAAAAAAAAGAATTTATGAACATCATTAGTCATTTTTCCCAATTAAGATTGATTTTAAAATTTTGATTCTATTCTATTTAAATAAGTTAAAATTCACTTTGAAATAAGATTTAAATTTGAGTCTACAAATTTTCTAGATTTCCCAGAATATTTTTTTTGAATTTTATTCATAAGTTTGAAGAAATATTTCACAAATATTCTTCTTCCAAAAAACAGAAGCTAAAATGAAGAATTAAATTAAAATATATGTATTATTCTTTACAATAAAAAAAAAAAAATACTTGATCATTGATTTAAATTGTCAGAAAAGAGGAAGTAATTTAAAAGGTAAAAAGGTATATGTGTTTAAAAATCCTAAAATAATTTTTTTAAATGTATTTTTTCTCTAAAATTGTCTTTCTGAAAGTTATAAGAAGCAAAGTAAAAAAATAAAATAATTTAAACAAGTTAAGACCAAGTCTTTAAAATATTTTCTTGGATTTTCAAATTCTATTTGAGTTTTGTCTCTCTTAGAATTAAAAATGTCGAGCAAAGCGAGACCAGCTTGCTAGTAAATAAATACAATGTAAAAAAATAGAGGCAGCTCACTGGTAAGTGCTGCTATTTGAGCTATTTTTAGAACAGGCCAGCGGGCGACTCATCTGGTCCTTACGGGCGACCTGGTGCCCGCGGGCACCGTGTTGGTGACCCCTGGTTTATAACATTTTAACACTGTCTTTTTCTTCATATTTGACAGTTTTTGAGCGTGTGAAAGTGTATTTCACACATTTGGCCACTAGAGGCAGCAACTCCTCTCCTTATGAGGAAAAAGAAGAAGAAGAAGAAGAGCAAGCTAATTAGCTACATATTTTGTCTTATTGTGTGTCAAACTTGAACCTCAAATGTTGACAATACACGGTGAGTAACTTTGCTTTTGTATTTCAATAAATTATTTAGTGTCCATATTTATTTGAAACACTATCCTGCCAGAGGAAGGATTCGCCTAAATGTGTAAGTCTTAAATTACAGTCCAGTTGGCACATTCCAAGTTATTGGTGAATATGACAATCTCTTTATAACTTTACTGTAGTTTAAATTAGCAACATGTTTTTTTATTGTTAAATAAAAGCAGGTTGAACTTCTGCTGAATACTAAAAGTCAATATTTGTTGCGACTGTGGATTCTTGTACAGTAGATACACTCTGTTGCTAAATAATTCTAACTTTTAGTCTTTAAAAACCTAACAAAGGCTGAATGTGAAGCAACAAAGTGTTCCAAGTTCTAACAAAGATTGCAATGATTATAAGTTGCCGCTGTTTAACTTATTAACACCTTTTTATTTTCTTCATATTTGACAGTTTCTGAGCGTGTGAAAGTGTATTTCACACATTTGGCCACTAGAGGCAGCAACTCCTCTCCCTATGTGAAAAGAAGAAGAAAAGGTAGGTGTTAGCAAGATAATTAACTGCATATTTTGTCTTATTGTGTGTCAAACCTGAACCTCTAATGTTGACAATACACAGTGAGTAGCTTTATTTTTCTAACTTGTTTAAAATGTCGGTTCTGTAATCCCTAATGTCTGTGTGTTTATTATCTTGTGTCCATATTTATATGAAACACTACCCTGCCAACATGAAGGATTCGCCTAAATTTGTGTGTCTTAAATTAGAGAAACAGATCGGTGAATCTTACTTTACCACAGTTTAAATTAGGACAATGTTTTTTTTTTTTTTATAAAAGCAGGTTGAATTTCAGCCCATGATAGATTACTCTGCTGCATACTGAAAGTCAAGAAGAGCGTCTATGTGAGTGTTTGCAAGTTTCCAAATAAACAAAGAAAGGGTGGTTTGTTCTGTTATCTTGCCGTCACTTTCTTTCCAACAAATTCACTCTTCGATCGAGCTTGTTCGTCCGTGTTGTTGGGCTCATCTTAAACCAAAATATACTGACACTGCACATTTAGCACAGAGATTATTTTTTTCTCCTTATTTCTGTTACTTTGCGGTGCTTCTCACGAGCAAGTCGGACTTCGGCCAAGTCCACACAAACATGGAGAGTTTCAAAACACATTAAAACAATCTCCATCCACACAAGTGTAGTTTTAAAACTGCCTACAAACAAACACATACACTTGCTGTCATGCACATTTTGTCCAATCAGAAGCCTGAAAAGAACAAAGATAGCTGACTTGGTGGCATTACACCTCCTATTATGTTTATTTTGATATACTTAAGACGTACAATGACATGTACAGTATCTTTCAAACCAGCCTGCACGTACACAGAGCCCTGGGAACATTATTAAAGAGCGAATCCACGCCTCTGCTGCTGAAACACAACACTCCTAGAATTATAACATGTTCAGCAACATGGTGATGTATTACATGTGCAGTGAAGTGTACATTATTTCTAAAATCAGCACGCACTAACGAGCCAAGGGAACCGTTTTGCATGTTTGAGTGTCTATAAAAAGCACACGGACGTGCCTGTGCCACCGCAAAACTCATGGAATTATAAATAATAATTGATATAGGGATACATGTGCAATGAAGTGTACTGTATATGGTCTTTAACGTCAGTACACACTACAAGGAGGACTTTACATCATGTTTTTCTTTTTTAGTTGCTTGGTCGCTTTTTACATTGACACAAATGGAAGCAAGACACATAAGTTAACTTCGTAATTTGTCGTAAAACAAGGACTAAAAACCAAAAGATAATGTTGCACCTTTCTTATGACACAGAGCAAAAAGTCTTGCTTGTCAAAGTTGTCCCGTCAGGTGGAAGTTTGACAGCGATCCTGACCAAAACAGCTGACTGTCATTAGCACTGGTACATTTTGATGTCTTTTTTATTAATGTTGAGTGAAAAGAGCAACATGTTTACCATATTTCCATGAATTGCCGCCGGGGCGCTAATTAATTTAAAACCTCTTCTCACTCCTGCGCTTACTAGAGGCATGGGGTAAAAGTAAGCATGCGCTAATTATTTTAAAACCTCTTCTCACTACGGCACTTACCAAAGGCATGCAGTAAAAATTTGACTGTGATGTAAGGATACCATCACGAAAAGCACATTTGATAAAAAAATGTTATTATGGTCTTACCTTTACTTATAAATATAGTCCATGCCAGCTCCTTCTGATCAAAAGCATCGATAACTTGTTTATAGAAGTCTTCCTTATCTTTCTTCAGTTTTAAAAGTCTCTCTGTCTCGATGGAGATCTTCCTTTATTACCTCCTCCAGCACATATCACGTCACTCATTTCACTTCTACTGCAGCCGAGTAGTCCCACGAAGGATCACTAGCGCCCTCTACCACCATGAGGCGGGAGTCATTTAATGGCTCATATTAGACAGACGCAGCTACGGTATTGGGACGGTCTCAAGCTGTCGTCTTGCGGGTTCCCAGGACCACCAAGGAAGGACGTGGCTTGAGCATTTTGATTTTGTTTATTTTTCAGTAAAACCTCAGTCCAGGTCGCTCTTCCGCTCCTCCTCTCCGCTCGCTCGCCGTCTCTTCGCCGCCATCTTAGGCCGAGCTCCAGCGTGCCCTGCCTGTCTGTCGGACCGTCGGCTCCACAGGTGTATTAATAAAACATAGCTGCTTACTGTTCTTTTTAGCATAGCTTGGACCTTAAATCCTACTGAATAGCTCTTAATCTTCTTCCCTTTATGCGATTTCAAATGATTGAAATCAGCCTCCATTTTGAAAATGATGACAGGGGAAGTGTCACTAGTGATGTCTCGAGTTTGACCCGGCGGTAATACTAAGCATGCGCTAATTATTTTGCATACTATATGCCCTGCGGCAATTCAAGGAAATACGGTAGTCATAATAACCAAGAAATACCCATCCATCCATCCATTTTCTACCGCTTATTCCCTTTTGGGGTCGCGGGGGGCGCTGGTGCCTATCTCAACTACAATCGGGCGGAAGGCGGGGTACACCCTGGACAAGTCGCCACCTCATCACAGGGCCAACACAGATAGACAGACAACATTCACACTCACATTCCCAGAAATTATAAAAAGAATTACAATATTTTGTACTGAACTTTTTTCCCTGCACAAGTGTAATGTTTTAAGTATTTTGACATTCCAAACTCTCATGTTAATGTAAAAAAAGATGTTACCAGCTGTTTAATAAAGCTACAATCATGTAAAACTACTCACCCTATTTACAATTCATTTGGAACTATCGTATTGTCCCAAATACTATATCATGTTAATTACTTTCCTCACCCTGTTTTTATTTGTCTTAAAAATGAAGCCCTAATAATTTCATGCACTTCATGTTTAATATTTTATTACACCGGATAAAAATAGCTGTGATAATGTTGGTGTAATGATAACTGTGATATGAAATTTCATATCAGCACATCCCTATGCGTTATAATGTGTTGATAAGCCGGGTCAGTCAAGTGGTGCCAAATCTATTTAACAACTCGAGGAATGTATTAGAAATAATGCATACAACTGGAAATGGAGTTAGTCATAAAAAAACAGAATGTCTTCATGTGAAGACTAACCTGGTCAAAACCTTGGTTGTCCCCAAGTGTCTTCACAGCACAAAATATCGAGTAAGGCAAACATGATGTTGCACCTGTTCATCCAAAGATGCTGTAACCATAGCCTCATGATGCTAGTCTTTGGTAAGAATAGTACTTGAGCTTGTCTAAATATACAACATAGGGTACGTCATTTGACTGTGGACAGTTGTGCACGAGAGGGAAGGCCATACACACAGTTTATAACAATGTGTTACCAGGCAGGGGATTGTGCATACTTTTAAATGAAGTTACGATACAGTATACACTGTATTTTTCAGACTATAAGGCACACTTAAAATCTTGTAATATTCTCAAAACATGACAGTGCGCCTTAATAACCCAGTGTGCCTAATGTACGGAAGCATTTTGGTTGTGCTTATCAACCTCAAATCTATTTTATTTGGTACATGGAGAAATGATAAGTGTGAGAAGTAGATGGCAGTCACACATAAGAGATACATGTAGACTGCAATATGACTCAAGTAAACAACACAAACGTTTTATATGTTCCATTAAAAGTATAGAACATTGCACACGGCGCTCAAAAATCCATCAAACTGTTTTAGTACGACTTTGGTAAGCTATTAAGCCGCACCGCTTGATGGATTGTACTGTGCTTCAACATAGGAGTATTATTATGGTGTGTATATAAGGTTGGACATATTATCTGGCATTTTGTTTTGCAATACCATGCAAAAGCAACTTTTCTTACCTTTTGGTAACTGCTGATCTGTATTTGGGATCTGCATAAGTCCTGAAAATATGCGCACTTCCGCCTTTGTAGTCTGTGCCGACTCTGTATTCGATAAACTTCTTCTTTTTCTCTATTTTCTTGTTATGGGACATTCATCCTCCGCTGTTGCCATTTCTAATATAAAGTAGTGTAAAGTTCTTACTTATATCTGTCGGTAAACTTGCCCTGAAGTGCAAAAATATACCGGTATAGAGAGCTTATATTATTCACCCAAGGAACTTTTGGTATTAGGGTTTCGGTCGGACAGTTTTTGACGTGACACATTTCCGGCGTTGTTGTTGCACTAGTGAGCCACGGATGAGGAGAATAGACATTTGAAAGGCAATTTAAAATACATAAAGAATAGTGAACAACAGGCTGAATAAGTGTACGTTATATGAGGCATAAATAAGCAACTAAGAAGGTGCCTGGTATGTTAACCTAACATATTATGGTAAGAGTCATTCAAATAACTACAACATATTTTATAGAACATGCTATACCTTTACCAAACAATCTGTCACTCCTAATCGCTAAATCCAATGAAATCTTATACGTCTAGTCTCTTAAATAAATGAGCTAAATAATTTTATTTGATATTTTACGGTAATGTGTTAATAATTTTACACATAAATCGCTCCCGAGTATAAATAAATGATAAATGGGTTGTACTTGTATAGCACTTTTCTACCTTCAAGGTACTCAAAGCGCTTTGACACTACTTCCACATTTACCCATTCACACACACATTCAAACACTGATGGAGGGAGCTGCCATGCAAGGCACTAACCAGCACCCATCAGGAGCAAGGGTGAAGTGTCTTGCTCAGGACACAACGGACGTGACGAGGTTGGTACTAGGTGGGATTTGAACCAGTGACCCTCGGGTTGCGCACGGCCACTCTCCCAGTGCGCCACGCCGTCCCCACGTATAAGTCGCACAACCGCCCAAACTATGAAAAAAACTGTGACTTTTAGTCCGAAAAATACGGTATACTATGACCCCTTTGATGCGCCTTTTGTATGAAAATAGATCTGACTAGACCCGCTCATTGGCAGTGCGCCTTATAATCTGGTGCGCCCTATGGCCCGGAAATAAATATGGTAATACTTGTCAGAGTTTGTTGTTGACGAACCCCAAGATGCAGAGAAGGAGGGAGGCATTTTGGAGGAAAACATGATTTAATTTAAAACACTAACACAAAAACAAACAAAAAGCGTGTACGTGGGCGGATAACAAACAAAAAGAGCTAGCATGGGAACTAGAAAATATACGGAGCTAGCAAAAACAAAAAGGCCTAGCGTGGAAGCTAGCAAGTCTTGAGCAGGAAACAAAAGTCTCACATGAAATATGAAAACAAACTTGGAAGCAGGGTGCAAAAGGCAGTAAGCTAAAAACCGCAATCAATTAAAGCTTACCGCAACGATGCATTGACAAAACACGACATGGCAGGTAGCAACGAAAGATCGACATGACAAGAATCCAACACTCGACTGGGGGACAAAAGTGAAGTGAATTATATTTATATAGCGCTTTTCTCTAGTGACTCAAAGCGCTTTACATAGTGAAACCCAATATCTAAGTTACATTAAAAACAGTGTGGGTGGCACTGGGAGCAGGTGGGTAAAGTGTCTTGCCCGAGGACACAACAGCAGTGACTAGGTTGGCAGAAGCGGGGATCGAACCTGGAACCCTCAGGTTGCTGGCACGGCCACTCTACCAACCGAGCTATACCGCCAAAACAAAACAGGTTCAAATAGGAGCAGACTGATTGACACCAGGTGTGGCCAGGTGCCAATCAGCCGCAGCTGAGGGAAAACAGCGCACAGGGAAAAAAAACAGGAAACAGACAAAATAAGAGCGCTGACAGAAACTAAAAACAGGAAATACTAAACACACACAGAGGAAAAACTAAAACACAAACAAACTGTCAATGGCAAGCCTGAAAATACTAAGTATTTGTTGACATCTGTGTTGGGGACTTTATTACCTCCCGCTTCCAAAATAGTCTTTTATTGCTGTTTGTAAGGATTATTTAAAAGATATGTTGTAACCCTATTGCATGTTTTTATTGCAGGTGCAAGAATGTACAGTAGTGCTGATTTAAATGATCAGATTGTGATCTTATAGGAGCTTCATTAATGGGGGCCTAATTTTGCTGCTTGTGTCCTGCAAGGACGAGGGAAGCCACTCTCGCAGGATACCCTGCGACCCCTGCAGTGTTGAGGTCACACTCCTTGTCAGCTGTTCTGCTCTCTTTTAGTCG
This sequence comes from Nerophis ophidion, assembly GCF_033978795.1. Taxonomy (NCBI): domain Eukaryota; kingdom Metazoa; phylum Chordata; class Actinopteri; order Syngnathiformes; family Syngnathidae; genus Nerophis; species Nerophis ophidion. Next base: position 78,738,116 of record NC_084616.1, read on the forward strand.
GGCTTCCCCGATGCTACTGCTGCAACTCTCAGTGGAGAGACAGGGACACAGTACACTCGTGAATGTACTTTGTCGCCGCCTACCACACACATACTTGCTAAATGCAGCGCCCTCCTTACGTTGCAGGATATCCGTCTTTCAGCATCGCAGACGCTTGCGTATCTCCGAATCGCCGCACATGATGGAGAGGAGTCGTCGTTCGCTCTTCGCCGCCCCTCTGCAGCGTCACACGTGAGTGTAGGACTTGTGTTGTCTCTTACGACTGCAGCAACTTGGCTACTTTGTATTTTTTCAGATTCATGCACAACTTTTGCTCCTAAAATGCATCTTTAAAAGTATTTTTGGTTGCAATTACAAACCCCGTTTCCATATGAGTTGGGAAATTGTGTATGATGTAAATATAAACGGAATACAATGATTTGCAAATTATTTTCAACCCATATTCAGTTGAATATGCTACAAAGACAACATATTTGATCTTCATACTGATAAAAATTGTTTTGTTGTTGCAAATATTCATTAACTTTAGAATTTGATGCCAGCAACACTTGACAAAGAAGTTGGGAAAGGTGGCAATAAATACTGATAAAGTTGAGGAATGCTCATCAAACACTTATTTGGAACATCCCACAGGTGTGCAGGCTAATTGGGAACAGGTGGGTGCCATGATTGGCTATAAAAACAGCTTCCTAAAAAATGCTCAGTCTTTCACAAGAAAGGATGGGGCGAGGTACACCCCTTTGTCCACAACTGTGTGAGCAAATAGTCAAACAGTTAAAGAACAACCTTTCTCAAAGTGGCATTGCAAGACATTTAGGGATTTCAACATCTACGCTCCATAATATCATCAAAAGGTTCAGAGAATCTGGAGAAATCACTCCACGTAAGCGGCATGGCCGGAAACCAACATTGAATGACCGTGACCTTCCATCCCTCAGACGGCACTGTATCAAAAACCAATGTCAATCTCTGAAGGATATCACCACATGGGCTCAGGAACACTTCAGAAACCACTGTTACTAAATACAGTTTGTCGCTACATCTGTAAGTGCAAGTTAAAACTCTACTATGCAAAGCGAAAGCCATTTATCAACAACATTCAGAAACGCCGCCGGCTTCTCTGGGCCCGAGATCATCTAAGATGGACTGATGCAAAGTGGAAAAGTGTTCTGTGGTCTGACGAGTCCACTTTTAAAATTGTTTTTGGAAACTCTGGGCATTTGTGTTCTCGGGAACAAAGAGGAAAATAACCATCCGGATTGATCAAGGCGCAAAGTTCAAAAGCCAGCATGTGTGATGGTATGGGGGTGTATTAGTGCCCAAGGCATGGGTAACTTACACGTCTGTGAAGGCACCATTAATGCTGAAAGGTACATACAGGTTTTGGAACAACATATGTTTTCATCCAAGCAACGTTATCATGGACGCCCCTGCTTATTTCAGCAAGATCGGTGCCAAGCCACGTGTTACAACAGCGTGGCTTCGTAGTAAGAGTGCAGGTACCTTCCTGGCCCGCCTGCAGTCCAGACTTGTCTCCCATCGAAAATGTGTGGCGCATTATGAAACGTAAAATACGACAAAAAGACTCCGGATTGTTGAACAACTTAAGCTCTACATAAAAACAAGAATGGGAAAGAATTCCACTTTCAAAGCTTCAACAATTAGTTTCCTCAGTTCCCAAACGTTTATTGAGTGTTGTTAAAAGAGAATGTGATGTAACAGTGGTGAACATGCCCTTTCCCAACTACTTTGGCACATGTTGCAGCCATGAAATTCTAAGTTAATTATTATTTGCAAAAAAAAAAAAAGTTTATGAGTTTGAACATCAAATATGTTGTCTTTGTAGCATATTCAACTGAATATGGGTTGAAAAGGATTTGCAAATCATTGTATTCCGTTTATATTTACATCTAACACAATTTCTCAACTCATATGGAAACGGGGTTTGTAAAAAGAAGAAGCATTATTTTACACACCGAGGTAGTACATTTTTTTTAATGTTTCTTTTTTGTTTAATTAGTGATAATCTTGCAACATGTTGCATGATTCAAATTTTGGTTGCAGTTTCCACCTTATCTTATCTTGACAATTTATACAATACTTGAGCAAGTTGTCAGGCTGCAAGGTGCTGCAAAATGATTAACAGCCCAGATGGAAATAGTTTCCATGACCAGTCAGAGTCTGTGAGAACTTTTTATTTTATTTAGGTGGTTCATCAGAGCAACTCGCCCCCTGTCTCTTGATATTTGACACGGAATACAGTTTGTATGTAGACCATGCTCAGTCAGCACATATGAGGAGATGGACTGTGTGTTATTTACTTCTGCCAAGGAAGTTTTCAATCAGAAAACTGCAAGTTGTACAAGAGAAGCAGCATTGGACATTACGTTTTAAGTCTAATACAATCTGCTGTAATGCCCTTTGACTTCCAACTTGTTTATATTACTAAACACTTTCTCACAAAAGAAACCTCATGAAGTCAATTACAATATTTTGGCTCTGAACTCTGGGAATGTTTTAAGTAACATTTCAACATTCACACGGGTGTAATAAGAGACGTTAACAGCTGCTTAAAACAGCTAAAATTCAGTAAAAGTACTCACCATACGAACAATAATTCTAGAAAGTACCGTGTTGACCCAAATATAAAAAAACTTAATAAAACTATTTTGCCCCTTTATGTTTATTTGATCTAAACATAGCCCGATTATTTATTTTTTTATTTTTGTTTCAACAATTCAAAAGAAAAAACAAAGAATATTGTCCACAAATGTTATATAATTTGTTAATTAACCTAATGTGCCTTTTTTGTAATTAATGATCACTTACATTACTACTACTAAACTAAACTATTGCTTCTAAATCTACTACTAAATAGTAGGGGTGTAACAGTACACAAAAATTCCGGTTCGGTACGTATCTCGGTTTAGAGGTCACTGTTCGGTTCATTTTCGGCACAGTAAAAAAAAAAAAATATATAGATTTTTTTTTGTTATTTATTTACCAAATTTGTAAACAATGGCTTTATCCTTTTGACATTGGGAACACTATAATACTTCTGCCCACGTTAATCAACATTAAACTGCCTCAAATTGTTGCTCAGATTAAATAAAATGACAAAACTTTTCCTTTACATATAAAAAGTGCAACATTAAACAGTTTCAAGTCAACGCATCATGCTTAATTTATCACAGCATTTGAGAAGCCTGTAGTTGATTTTTATTATGTAAATGTTATATACTTCTTACTACAAGTATATAACATTTACAGGCCTTGAAAAAGAGGGGTGGTCTTTTATCGGCATCAATGCGTTAGTGAGTGTTTGGTGTCTGTTGGCATTCGGGAAAAGTAGACATCATGAACTATTTTGTGGTTTTCTGCTTCATTTTGTGACAGCTTGACTATAAAGATGGCATTTGTCCTCATTTTCCTTCATTTCTTAGTGAATAATGAATGAAGCTTAATGACAAAATGTAGGTCTAACCAAATCAGGATTGTTTGGCCTCGACGTTGTTGTTTTCATCACCTATATGTGTAATTGTGTGTGCGTTCGTGCGTGTGCATGTAATAGGAGTAAATGTGGGTTATCTCACACTTCCGAGGCCCTGGCAAGCCTGGAGCAGCTGGAGCTCAAGGAAGCTGAAGACCCAAGAGGATATTGTTTTGGTATGACAGTGTTTCATACTCCTGCTCATTTACAAATGACACTAATAATCTCTCTCTGTCTTAATGTTCTACATTTTTATATTTTTATCTTTTAGACATGGTTTTGATGACAAGCAAGCATGATGGATTTAAGCCTCATGGCTCTTCCTTCCCTTTTATTTATTTTGCTTTAATGTCCTCAGGTGGTTATCACCCCGTGCAGATAGGCGACACATTTAATAGAAGGTACAAGGTGCTCTCGAAGCTCGGCTGGGGTTATTTCTCCACTGTGTGGCTCTGTCTGGATCTCAGGTAAAGCCTCACTTCTTAATGAACATGTTTTGGGGTATTGCAATGAAAATTCTCCTAATGAAAATGCTTTGGCGAGGCAAAGAAACCTGAGCTACACTGTTTGTTAAAGCAGCTATTACTTGATACGACCTGTCATTTCTCCTGTAGATAAAAACAAATATATATACCGAAAGGGAATAAGCGGTAGAAAATGGATGGATGGATGGATATTACAGCAATGTGCAAAAGCATCATATCTAGGGGTGTGGGAAAAAATCGATTCGAATACGAATCCTGATTCTCACGTTGTGCGATTCAGAATCAATTCTCATTTAAAAAAAAAAAAAAATATATATATATATATATATATATATATATATATAATTTCAAATTGTTATTTTATTTATTTTTTTTTTTTATCAATCCAACAGTACAATACACAGCAATACCATAACAATGCAATCCAATTCCAAAACCAAACCTGACCCAGCAACACTCAGAACTGCAATAAACAGAACAATTGAGAGGAGACACAAACACGACACAGAACAAACTCAAAGTAGTGAAACAAAAATGAATATTATCAACAACAGTAACAATATTAGTTATCATTTCAGCATAGCAGTGATTAAAAATCCCTCATTGACATTATCATTAGACATTTATAAAAATAATAAAAAAGAACAATTGTGTCCCAGTGGCTTACACTTGCATGGCATCTCATAAGCTGGACAACACACCGTGTCCAATGTTTTCACAAAGATAAAATAAGTCTTATTTTTGGTTCGTTTAATAGTTAAAACAAATTTACATTATTGCAATCAGTTGATAAAACATTGTCCTTTACAATTATAAAAAGCTTTTTAAAAAAAAGCTACTACTCTGCTAGCATGTCAGCAGACTGGGGTAGATCCTGCTGAAATCCTATGTATTGAATGAATATAGAATCGTTTTGAATCGGAAAAATATCGTTTTTTAATCGAGAATCGCGTTGAATCGAAAAAAATCGATATATAATCGAATCGCGACCCCAAGAATCTATATTGAATCGAATCGTGGGACACCCAAAGATTCGCAGCCCTAATCATATCCTTTACCTCAACAGTTTTTAACTAAATTGTGATGTTACTGTAAATTGTTATAAACTGTTTAAATTATGTTACTGTTTTTATTGTTTTATGTGCAGCACGTTGGTCAACTTATGTTGTTTTAATATTCTGTATATTATTCTATATTCTATTCTGTGTTATGTGTTTTATTTTGCACGATTGCACCAAATAAAATTCCTAGTTTGTGAACCCGTTCTCAAACAATGGCAATAAAAACTGATTCTGATTCTATATAAATAGTTTGACTTGATTACACACAATCATTTTATATACCTTGCACAATAAAAAACATAGAAATAAAATCAGAATCAGAAATGATTAAAACAATTGGAAATCCAATTATAAGAAAAAATACTAAGTTGGTCTACATAATTAATTACAATTGACAAAATTGTTAAAAAAAATATATGTGTGTTTATACATATATTTTAATTGATTATAGTGGAACTGCAGACATGCTCGAAGACAGTTGTTATGCATTAAAATATATTTTTTAAATGTAGAGGATTTTTATTTGTAAAGTGTAAAACATGGCAAACAATCATTTCTTAAATAGTTCATTGTATTAATCATTTTGAAATTATTATTGGAGCTGTCAAACTATTGAAATATTTAATTTAATCGCACAAATCATATTGTAGATAGTTAACCCATAATTAATCGCAAATATTATCTTTATTAAGTGTACTTTAATAAAAAGTACACAAACAGATGCAGGACATTTTACACTTTAGTCTAATCCAGTTCTCCTTTTCTCCCATTCTGAACATATGCACATACAGTATATGACACAAACACTGTATTTTTTTGGGCTACTGTACATTCCAGCTTCATTACTAATTTTCACTTCGTCTCATAACTTGTTTCTCGGTCAGTCTGTGCTCTGACATAATTGCAATGTGTCATTTCTGTGTGTCTGGGGCTGTGTCAAGTCGACCGGGGGCGCTGTAACCAGGGAACATTAAAAAAAAAAAACAAGCCCAAAACACTGCAATCTGCGACTCACAAACATTGCATTAAGTCGCTTGTAATACGCAAACTTTGCAATACTGCTGCTAGCAGCTAAGAACTCCCGATGATATAACTCAACTCGCAGCGACAGTAGATGGAAATAACTTATAACTGGTTTATGGTATGAGTTTATTTCCAACATGCATACAACATGATACATCACAAATTCTAGTTTCTTTATTCAACATGTTCGAAAAGGAGTACGAAGAAGCACAGCTTAATTGATCCTACTCCTTTTCCCTTTCATAGCAATTGCTAACACTTTTGTTCACTTCCGTTCCCAATTTGTTCACAATAAACTTGTTACGCCTGGAACGCATTTTGAATGCGCGAGTCATGCTACAAGACTCGGACAAGGCAGGATAGTAGGTAAGAACTTGTTTTAATAGAAAAAATGACAAAACACTTGACAAAAAACAAAGAAACGGCGTGCCTACGCACGGGAAGCTAAATGCTAATGGTTAGCAAGCATAGAGTTCAAAGTCCCAGGGTAAACGACGTGCAGAGCGCACGCGAAGCTAAGACGTGACTTAGCCAGGTAGATACGAGGCAGAATAACCAAACTTGACTGTTGCGAGTAGCAAACAAAACATCCAGGACAAACACAGCTAGCAGGCGGGCTTAAATACTCAAACAATAATCAAAAACAGGTGAGCTTCAGAAAGTCATTGCAGGTGGAGCAAATGAAGTCGCCATGGTGACAAATACAAACAAGGAAGTGCAAACTCAACTCAGGTAACGGAAGAGTCCAAAATTAATTAGAAAACACACAAAAAGGACTCAAGAACAAAACTATGTCCGATCCGGGAGGCGGATCGCGACAAAACTCAGATTCAACATGAATAAATAACACTCTGTAAGTAAGTTGTATTATAAATTGAGATTAATAAGATTATCAATAAATTAAAAATGTTCAATATTGTACTTTGCAAATTATTTGAATTCGAACAGTTCCTTAAAGCGGATCATATTAGTACATGTTTCATTTCTTCACTTAATCCATTTCATAATTCAATTCCACATACTGATATACTAAAGGTTTTAAGTGTTGTTTGTGCATACACATTTTTTTCTAAGGTTGTATTTCTCCTCTTTTGTTGAGAATAATTGTTGTATGTTCTTTTAGAGCAGGTTTTAGTTTGCTTTGTACATCATTTTGGCAGTTTGCAAATTCACAATATCATTGAAGATTTTTAATAAATAAAGGGTTTGAAAGGTTCTTTATATCCAAAAATATGTATTATTCTACCTGACCTCTTTTGTTACATGGTTAGTGACTGAGATGTACTTTTGCAGTTATTTCCCCATATTTCTACACAATAACTAAGATATGGTAACACTAGCGAGTAATAAATAATATAGTGTTACTTTTTTTGTCCAATTCATATTTCGAGGTTGTTCATTATTGATGTATTTCTTGTCACCGTCTGTTCTATTTTTTATTTGAGATTTCCAGTTCATTATATCATCTATTGTTACACGTGGAAATTTGTTTTCATTTACTCTTTTGATGTCTACACCGTCTATTTGTATTTGTGTTTGACTTTCTCTTTTACTGTTACTGATTAGCATTATTTCAATTTCACTGAGATTCAACATTAGTCTGTTTTTGTTCAACTATGTCTTTGGTTCTGTTATTATTTGTATTTTCGTCTGTGTGTTTTCTCCTGAACAAAATGCAGTTATATCGTCTGCGAATAATATTAAAAATGTCATTTATATAAAGATGGAACGATTTTGGTCCCAGTATTGAACCCCGTGGTACGCCACATGATATATTTAGCATTGTAGACGTGTGTTCACCTAGCTCAGGGGTGTCCAAAGCGTGGCCCGGGGGACATTTGCGGCCTGCAGCTAATTCTGGAAATGCTATTGCAAAAATAAAAAAAAACATTAAAAAAAAGGGGAATGAGGTGAAATCTAACTAGAACAAGTTGCAATGTTGACACAAAGCTGCCATGCAGGCTGTTTTTTTTCTTTTGTCTATCTTTATTTTTCTTTTCTTGCCATTGCTCAAAAAAAAAAATCAATGTTATAATGAATTACTGACCTATTCAGTGCTCCAATAATTTGAAATATTTCACTTTAAAATGATTTATGTGGAAAATATTGCATATTTTGTGTGGTTGCCATACAAAAACAATGTTTTCTTGGACAAAAGAGCATACAACAAACATAATAGTTAAAACTTAAAATCGACAGATATATCTGAAGTTAATCTCGTAACTTAAGTGTTGAAAGTAAAAAAAAACTAATACAAAATTATCACTTTATGAGTGGGGCACCGTTTGGATCCCAAATATATTTAATGGGACTTTATTTATCTTTTCACTGTGATTACTAAAAAAAATAATTAAAATCAATGGTGACCTGCATTATTGATATTTTTAAGGCTCTAATTACTTCACATCAAACATTGCTTTCTGAATGTTTTGGGCAGTGGGGCAAATACTGCATATTTCTATGTTATTGTAAAAAACAAAGTTGTCTTTGACAGAAAAGGCATAAAACCTTTTTGGGTTTTTTTTAACTTTATATCAACCTGAAGTTGGTATAATGTAGATATTTACTATAAGCATTAAATAATAATAAAAATGAAATAATTTGACTTGTTTTTAACATTAGACCCTTTATGGTCCCCGGCAGCCCTAAAGGTAAAAAAACAAAAAATAAATCCATACATTTTGTTATGGTTTGAAAGTGAAAAATATCAAAATGGCCCCCGTGTGCTTTATTTCTTTTCGTGTGCGGCCCTCTGTGGAAAAAGTTTGGACATCCCTGACCTAGCTTCTCGTATTGATTCCTGTTGGTTAAGTAGCTTCCATATGTTTTATATTGTCTATATTGTCATGATGCAAGCTTATTGCTAGATATGATGTGTTGGTTGCAGTTTTGGTCGTCGCGTTGCTGTGAAGATTCTGAAGAGTGGAGCTGGTTTCGCTCAGGCGGGACAGGATGAACTTGCCCTCTTAAGATGTGTTAGTAAAAAACGTTTTGTTTTTATGTCAGCTCTTTTGCACTTCTAATATTTCCTTCTCTACTTTACAGACCGGTGGGTCCTCCAGAAGGCATCCACATAGTGGGAAGATAGTTCAGCTGCAGGATGAGTTCAAGCTGGCCGGAGTCAATGGAGTTCGTATCCTTTCAGAGAGATGGATGAAAATATGTAGATCATTTAAGGTTGATGACTACTAAACCAGTCATTGATATAAAGTGAAACCTCTAGAATGCGCCTAAGTTTGTACCATGTGTATGTCTCCAGTATGGGTGCATTCACAGTATATACAAAATGCAATACATGATACCTTAAAGGCCTACTAAAATGAGATGTTCTTATTCAAACGGGGATAGCAGGTCCATTCTATGTGTCATACTTGATTATTTTGTGATATTGCCATATTTTTTGCTGAAAGTATTTAGTAGAGAACATCGACGATAAAGTTCGCAAACTTTTGGTCGCTAATAAAAAAGCATTGCCTGTACCGGAAGTAGCAGACGATGTGCACGTGACGTCACGGGTTGTGGAGCTCCTCACATCTGAACATTGTTTACAATCATGGCCACCAGCAGCGAGAGCGATTTGGACCGAGAAAGCGACGATTTCCCCATTAATGTGAGCAAGGAGGAAAGATTTGTGGATGAGGAAAGTGAGAGTGAAGGACTAGGAAAAAAAAAAGGCGGGGGCAGTGGGAGCGATTCAGATATAAGACACATTTACTAGGATAATTCTGGAAAATCCCTTACCTGCCTTTTGTGTTACTAGTGTTTTAGTGAAATTATATAGTACCTGAAAGTCAGGGGGGTGTGGCCACAGGTGTGGTGACTGCCAGTGTTTCCGGTGGGAGTAGGTAATAGTCCGCAGCTGCAGGAGGACGCAAGCTCCGCTCATGTCTACGGTAAGAGCCGTAGACATGAGCACTACACTGCTTTCCACCAACAGCATTCTTCTTTGACATCTCCATTATTAATTGAACAAATTGCAAAAGATTCAGTATCACAGATGTCCAGAATACTGTGTAATTATGCGATGAAAAGAGACGACTTGTAGCTGTGACTGGTGCTGGGAGAACATGTCCGCTACCACCGGTGACGTCACCCGCACGCGTCATCATTCCGCGACGTTTTCAACAGGATACATCGCGGGAAATTTAAAATTGCAATTTAGTAAACTAAAAAGCCCGTATTGGCATGTGTTGCAATGTTAAGATTTCATCATTGATATTTAAACTATCAGACTGCGTGGTCGCTAGTAGTGGCTTTCAGTAGGCCTTTAAAACCTCTAAAGGCGTAGTGGCCACATGCGTGGACAGCACCTTATAACTCTTTTTTTTTCCCAAATTGTGTACACTACTGAATTGGGGTCTAATGGCTGCTTATGTGGACACTAATACTGTCATCTGGTGGTGTCAGAAGAGTATAACATACCGTATTTTTCGGACTATAAGTCTCAGTTTTTTTCCTAGTTTGACCGGGGGTGCGACTTATACTCAGGAGCGACTTATGTGTGAAATTATTAACACATTACCGTAAAATGTCAAATAATATTATTTACCTCATTCACGTAAGAGACTAGACTTATAAGATTTCATGGGATTTAGCAATTAGGAGTGACAGATTGTTTGGTAAAGGTATAGCATGTTCTATATGTTATAGTTATTTGAATGACTCTTACCATAATATGTTAGGTTAAAATAGCAGGCACCTTCTCAGTTGCTTATTTATGCGTCAAAAAACGTACACTTATTCAGCTTGATGTTCACTATTCTGTAATTTATTTCAAATTGCCTTTCAAATGTCTATTCTTGGTGTTGGGTTTTAGCAAAAAAATGTCCCCAAAAATGCGACTTATATTCCAGTGCGACTTATATGTTTTTTCCATTCTTCATTGTGCATTTTCGGCAGGTGCGACTTATACTCCGGAGCGACTTATACTTCGAAACATACGGTACATGGGATTTGTAAAAAGTGTAAAAATTTAAATTAGCATGTCTCTATACATGAAGTACATGTTTGTGTATTTATGGACTAAGTACATCATATCAAAAGATGATTCTTAATTGTTATTCTGAAAAAGGTCCAATAAGCCCAAATAGCAAATAGAAATAAAGCATGTAAACAAACAGCTTGGGCCTTAAAGGCCTATTGAAACCCACTACTACCGCAATTTTAAATTTCCCGCGAAGTGTCCTGTTGAAAACGTTGCGGAATGATGACGCTCATGTTGACGCCTGCTTGTAACGTTATTAGTTGTAGCGGACATTTTATCCCAGCCCCACTCACGGCTAAAAGTCGTCCGATTTAAAAGCATAATTACACAGTATTTTGGACATCTGTCTTGCTGAATCTTTTGCAATTTGTTCAATTAATTAATTAATTGTTCAAACTTTGTTTGTTTTGAAGCTTTAATATGGAACAGAGCAGTCAAGCGAACATTTTTCTCTACCAGATGTCAACCAGCAGGTTTTGGTGAGAAAATTGTGGTAATAAGTCGACTATTATCGGAGACATAAGCGCCGCTTGCGTCGTCCTGCAGCTGTCAAAGATGTAGCTGCGACTTTCTTGGCTTCTCCATGGCTTCCATCTGAGACACTGGCGATTACCACAACCCTCACTAAAACACTAGTAACACAATAAGCAGATAAGGGATTTTTCTAGAATTATCCTAGTAAATGTGTCTAATAACATCTGAATCGCTCCCACTGCCCTGTCTTTTTTTTAATTTTTATATTTATTATTCACTCTAACTTTCGTCATCCACGAATTGTTCATCCCCGCTCAAATTAATGGGGAAATCGTCGCTTGCTCGGTCCGAATCGCTCTTGCTGCTGGAGGCTATGATTGTAAACAATGTGAGGATATGAGGAGCTCCACAACCCGTGACGTCACGGGCACATCGTCTGCTACTTCCGGTAAAGGCAAGGCTTTTTTATTAGCAACCAAAAGTTGCGAACTTTATCATCGATGTTCTCTACTAAATCCTTTCAGCAATAATATGGCAATATCGCAAAATGATGAAGTATGACACATAGAATGGACCTACTATCCCCGTTTAAATAAGAACATCTCATTTCCGTAGGCCTTCAAGAGGGTTAATGCAGTGATTGTCAAACTTGATTCTCCAAGTACCACCATAATGAACAACATTGAAATATAGTTGTATAGTAGGCCTAAGTATTCATTAAAAACAAGGCAAAGGTTTTATTTAACAAGTATGATTAATATTTTAGCCATTGTGACATTAGACACAGTTTGAACAGTAACACTGTGTTTAAATATAGGAAAATAAAACATTGTACTTTAGTCAAGTGATATTTTGGCGTACCACAAGTGCTACACGTCACACAGTTTGAGAACCACGCCTAAACGGATGCTGCTTAGACATATGTCTAGTGTTGGAGCTACTGGGACCAGACCTGAGAACCTTGCAGGCGCACTTTAAGAATCGGCGACTCTTTCAGCCTTGTGTCAAACAAATACTCATTCAGGTAAATAATGTGCTGTGAATGTCGTATAATATTACTGCTAATATGTCCATTTTATTACTCTTTTTGGTCCAGGTGCTGCAAGGTTTGGATTACCTTCACGATCAGTGTAAAATAATCCACACAGACATCAAGCCAGAGAACATTCTGCTGTGCATAAACCAGCAGTCCAACAATCAACCAGTGGGTGGCAGCAGTGTGCCCAGTCTACCTATTGAGGATGAGGTTCAGCCCAAAGGCAAATTTGTTTGTTTATTGCTGCAAAGTAATCAAGCAATACAAATTCACTTGTTGTACTGTATTTAGTATTTTAGAAATGTGTTTACACTTTTGTTTTTCCAATGATTTGCCTTCTAGAAAAAGAAGAGGCTACTCCCTGCGTGTTCACTGAAGTTACAGTGAAGATCGCTGACCTGGGGAGTTCCTGTTGGGTGGTCAGTAGTTTTTTAAATGCTATTACCATTTAATTTGGCTTCATTTTAAATCTTTCAACTACAAAGCCAGATTTTTAGGTAAATAAGAATCAATTACAAAAGTCGGAGGCAAGAACAATGTTTTTTGGTCTCATGTTGGGGATTGGATACAGTAGGGATTTAAAAATGACCAGTATTAAAGATGGACCTGTAACGCTTGCTGGGCATAGTGATGCCGGATTGCTTCTTCCAAGAATGCAGTCTGGCTCGAACAAAGCATACAGTAAAAAACAAATATTTATTTAACTAATAAAACAGACAATGAACAGAAAAACTGGCACAAGGGCACAAAAAAGATCAAACAAAAACTACTAGCATGAGAGTTAGAGATAGACAAGGCGTAGCGTGAAAACAAGCGAGTAGAAACATGGAATAGCAGACGTCACTTGTTGCATGTAAACAAATTAGGATGCGACAAAAACTGAACAAAAAAGGCAGTGATCAAGAGAAACAGGTGTGCGTCAACAGCAAGTAGCAGGTGGAACTAATATGAAACCATAATGACAGAACAAACAGAAACTAAGGAAGTCAAACACAAACAGAACATGACACAAAAACGGAACAAAACCAGCATAGAGTATGATCCGGGCAGCGGATCATAACAAAATCAATTTCAAACTTTGAAAGCTCCCTTCATGATTTTACTATATGTAGAATTAATAACCACACTTCTATGAAGTCTTGGACCAGTAATAATGCTCTTTTCCTGGAGATGCAAGCTAGCACACTACCGTATTTTTCGGAATACAAGTCGCAGTTTTTTTCATCGTTTGGCTGGGTGTGCAACTTGTACTCAGGAGCGACTTATGTGTGAAATTATTAACACATTACCGTAAAAAAATATCATATAATTTATTTAGCTCATTCACGTAAGAGACTAGACCAGTGGTTCTTAACCTGGGTTCGATGGAACCCCAGGGGTCCGGTGAGCCGGCCTCAGGGGTTTGGCGGAGGTCAAGACACACCCGATTCATCGTGTCAATAAAAACTTCTCCCTATTAGGGTATTACGGATACGGCAACAGCAGAAGTCACACTGATCTGCAGGCGTGTCATTTGTTGTGAGTTTATGCACTGTCGGTTTTGTTCTTTGAACAAGGTGATGTTCATGCACGCTTCATTTTGTGCACCAGTAAAAAAACATGGTAGTACTTTAGTATGGGGAACATATGTACAATTAATTAGTGGCTTATTAACATGCAAATTGGTAACATATTGGCCCTTAACCAGTTATCATTAAGTGCTTATTAATGCCTTATTCGGCATGGCCTCATTATAACCCTAACCCTAATCCTAACCAAATAATTCTAAATTAAGTCTTTGTTACTTGGAATATGTTCCCCTAGTGTCCGAAAACCTCTAAATTAAGTCTTTGTTACTTAGAATATGTTCTCCATACTAAAGTGTTACCAAAAACTCCTACCTTTGTCTTGAATTTGAAAAAAAACATTTTATTTTTCACTAAGAAGTGTTCGATTAACGCGCATATGAAACTAATTGGGTTCGGTACATCCAACAAGGTTAAGAACCACTGGACTAGACGTATAAGATTTCATCAGATTTTGCAATTAGGAGTGACAGATAGTTTGGTAAAGGTATAGCATGTTCTATATGTTATAGTAATTTGAATGACTCTCACCATAATATGTTACAGTGGGGAAAAAAGTATTTAGTCAGCCAGCGATTGTGCAAGTTCTCCCACTTCAAATGATGACAGAGGTCTGTCATTTTCATCATAGGTACACTTCAACTGTGAGAGACCGAACGTGAAAAAAAAAATCCAGGAATTCACATTGTAGGAATTTTAAAGAATTTATTTGTAAATTATGGTGGAAAATAAGTATTTGGTCAACCATTCAAGGCTCTCACTGATGGAAGGAGGTTTTGGCTCAGAATCTCACGATTCATGGTCCCATTCATTCTTTTCTTAACACGGATAAATCGTCCTGTCCCCTTAGCAGAAAAACAGCCCCAAAGCATGATGTTTCCACCCCCATGCTTCACAGTAGGTATGGTGTTCTTGGGATGCAACTCAGTATTCTTCTTCCTCCAAACACGACGAGTTGAGTTGATACCAAAATGGATACATGGATGATACAGCAGAGGATTGGGAGAATGTCATGTGGTCAGATGAAACCAAAATAGAACTTTTTGGTATAAACTCAACTCGTCGTGTTTGAAGGAAGAAGAATACTGAGTTGTTAACATAGCAGGCACCTTCTCAGTTGGTTATTTATGCGTCATATAACGTTGTTCAGCCTGTTGTTCACTATTCTTTATTTATTTTAAATTGCCTTTCAAATGTCTATTCTTGGTGTTGGGTTTTACCAAATAAATTTCCCCCAAAAATCCGACTTATACTCCAGTGTGACTTATATATGTTTTTTTCGGCATGTGCGACTTATACCCCAGAGCGACTTATACTCCGAAAAATTCGGTAATAACTAACTATCTTGAATGCTAACATGATTATAAGACACATTAATGTCTTTCACCATTAAAATGTACATTTAAACACTCAAATACAAATAATGTGGCTCTTAAAACTCAACTTTTCTTACGTATGGGTACTTCTTGCCATTGTGTGTATGGGATCTGCGTAAGTCCCGAAGAATACAGATCAAATCATTTCCAAGATATTTACAAAATAATTGTGCCTTCTTTCATAATTCTGGTAAACGAGCTGTTTGGAATTTTCCCCATTGGTGACATCAGCGGACGATTCATATATGGCAGAAATGCACCCAAAGGGTTTTGCTAGCATCCACCGTCATAGTCCGACGCTGTTGTCAATCATCTTTCTTTTTCCGCTATCTTTTTGTTGAGGCAGACTGGCTCGTACATGCACATGCATCCTCCACTGTTGCCATTTGCAATACAGAATAGCTTATAGTTCAAACTTACATCTGTCAGTAGACTCCACATGGAAGCACTATTACCTACAGCAGGGGTCACCAATGCGGTGCCCGCGGGCACCAGGTCGCCCGTAAGGACCAGATGAGTCGCCCGCTGGCCTGTTCTAAAAATAGCTCAAATAGCAGCACTTACCAGTGAGCTGCCTCTATTTTTTAAATTGTATTTATTTACTAGCAAGCTGGTCTCGCTTTGCTTGACATTTTGAATTCTAAGACAGACAAAACTCAAATAGAATTTGAAAATCCAAGAAAATATTTTAAAGACTTGGTCTTCACTTGTTTAAATAAATCCATTAATTTTTTTACTTTGCTTCTTATAACTTTCAGAAAGACAATTTTAGAGAAAAAATACAACCTTAAAAATGATTTTAGGATTTTTAAACACATATACCTTTTTGAATTTCTTCCTCTCCATCCATCCATCCATTTTTCTACCGCTTATTACCCTTGGGGTCGCGGGGGGCGCTGGTGCCTATCTCAGCTACAATCGGGCAGAAGGCGGGGTACACCCTGGACGAGGGCCAACACAGATAAACAGACAACATTCACACTCACATTCACACACTAAGGCCCATTTAGTGTTTCCAATCAACCTATCCCCAGGTGTATGTCTTGCACCTGGGGAGGAAGCCTGGGAGGAAGCCGGAGTACCCGGAGGGAACCCACGCAGTCACGGGGAGAACATGCAAACTCCACACAGAAAGATCCCGAGCCCGGGATTGAACCCAGGATTACTCAGGATATTCGTATTGTGAGGCAGACGCACTAACCCCTCTGCCATCGTGAAGCCCCAATTTAAATCAATGTTCAAGTATTTATTTATTTTTTTATTGTAAAGAATAATAAATAAAATTTAATTTAATTCTTCATTTTAGCTTCTGTTTTTTTGACGAAGGATATTTGTGAAATAGTTCTTCAAACTTACAATGATTAAAATTCATTGTCTTTGTTAGAAATATAGCTTGGTCCAATTTGTAATATATTCTAACAAAGTGCAGATTGGATTTTAACCTATTTAAAACATGTCATCAAAATTCTAAAATTGATTTTAATCAGGAAAAATTACTAATGATTTTCCATAAAAAATGTTTTTAATTTTTTCAAAAAGATTCGAATTAGCTAGTTTTTCTCTTCTTTTTTTCAGTAGAATTTTGAATTTTAAAGAGTCGATATTGAAGACTATTTTTAAAAATTTTATTTTCATTTTTTTAGTGTTTTCTCTTCTTTTAAACCGTTCAATTAAGTGTTTTTTTTTCATCATTAATTCTCTACAAAAAGCCTTCCGTAGAAGGAAAAAAAATGTACCACAGAAATACAATTTATTTAAGTGTGTATCAAACTGGTAGCCCTTCGCATTAATCAGTACCCAGGAAGTAGCTCTTGCTTTGAAAAAGGTTGGTGACCCCTGACCTACAGCATAGCTGACGGGGAGAAGACGCTGTCAAAGGGGAGCCACTTAAATAAAACGGCCCACAAAATGACGCATCCTGAAGAGACGTTCAAAAAACTGCTTGAGGATGATTTGTAAAACATATTCTATGCAAAATGTGGAGCAAAGAACCACCATTACATGTTATGTAGACCACAAGATAGTGTTTTTAATGTAGAAAAAAAATATCATAATATGACCCCTTAAAGAAGCCAGAACAGTATTTAATGCTTCATGTCTGTTTAAGTATTTTATACATTTAAATTAAACTTGAAGTATTTAAGTGTGTGTATACATATTTCTTGAGAACATTTTAATTGATACATTTTTTTTGGAACAGTACAAACATTTCTGTGGGGAGATCCAGACTCGTCAGTACCGTTCATTGGAGGTCCTACTTGGGTCTGAGTACGGCCCGCCGGCAGACATCTGGAGCGTGGCCTGCATGGTGAGAAACCAACTGAATGTTGTCACTCAAGGAAATGTTTTCATTAAAGATAATACTTTATATGTACAAATTATGTTCAGTATTTCTTTTTGTTTTTTTTTTGATTCAGTGTGATGAGACATTCTTGGACATTTGTAGAAATCTCTGGCTTGTACTCCAGCAAGTGTGCCGACACTTCATACCTGCGACTTTTTGAGTGGCTCGTTTTTTTTTTAACTATCATGCATTCATCATTAATACCAATTCGGGAGGAAAAATCAGAACGGTGGAGGGAAAAAAAACGTTTTAAGTTTAGGCCCTCATCAATGTTTTTAGCTTTTGTGGGCTAAGTGAATTTAAATTGCTGGCCACTCACTTTCACTTAGTTTATTGTGGTCTACGCTTACCATGGAAATGCACTAATAAGCTCGGGGTGTCCCAATCTTTTTTCTTTTTTTTTTCCGATATGAATCTGATGCAATATCAGCACAAATCATAATACATTTATTATTTCGTAGTGTGGAATGTTAGAAGAAGACAGAGAAACAGAGAACAATGTAATGCATCAAAAACACTAAACCTATTTATTATTTGGAAATGGATTTATTGTCAATTCTTAACATGCACAAGACACATAAGAACTGAAAAGTAAATTTTCGGCACAGTCCCACTAAGAGCAGACATACGTTCCAGGGAGACAAGACGGGACTGCCAACGGATCAGCCATTTTTACGGCACTCCTTAAAAAAGGTGGGAAAAAGGTGATAGTGGGAAAGGGGGGGAAGAGTAAAAAACACATCAGTCAAAGGCTGAGTCCAAGGGAAAAAAAACTCATTTGTTCAGACAAGACAAACAAAGAGAGCAAGCTGGGAGAAAAATGTGACCGCCCTCAACAGAGGCAAGAAAAAAAGACCACCTTTCTTTACCACTTGGAATGGAATTCTACTGTATTTGAATTAAAATGGAATGATTATTATTTTCCTCACTGACACCTGATGGGCACAATGAATCATTAAGTTAAGGTAATGATGCGGACACGTTTGTTACCAGATACTTTCTTATACGCTTTGTTCCTGAAAACTTTGTGTCTCTAAGAAATATGTAAATATTAGGCCTGCGAATCGTTGGGTGTCCCACGATTTGATTCAATATCGATTCTTGGGGTAGCGATTCGAGTATATATCGATTTTTTTTTTCTCGATTCAACGCGATTCTCAATTCAAAAACGATATTTTTCCGATTCAAAACAATTGTGTATTGATTCAATACATAGATTTCAGCAGGATCTACCCCACTCTGCTGACATGCTAGCAGAGTAGTAGATTTAAAAAAAAAAGCTTTTATAATTTTAAAGGACAATGTTTTATCAACTGATTGCAATAATGTAAATTAGTTTGAACTATTAAAGGAACCAAAAATATGACTTATTTTATCTTTGTGAAAACATTGGACACAGTGTGTTGTCCAGCTTATGAGATGCCATGCAAGTGTAAGCCACTGTGACACTATTGTTCTTTTTTATTATTTTTATAAATGTCAATGAAGGACTTTTAATCACTGCTATGCTGAAATTATAACTAATATTGATACTGTTGTTGATAATATTAATTTTGTTTCACTACTTTTGGTTTGTTCTGTGTGGTGTTTGTGTCTCCTCTTAATTGTTCTGTTTATTGCAGTTCTGAGTGTTGCTGGGTCAGGGTTGGTTTTGGAATTGGATTGCATTGTTATGGTATTGCTGTGTATTGTTTTGTTGGATTGATGAATAAAAAAAAAACATATCGTTTAAAAAAAAAAAGAGAATCGATTCTGAATCGCACAACATGAGAATCGCAATTCGCATTCGAATTGATTTTTTTCCCCACACCTTAGTAAATATAATTTTTTTAAACTTCTATATCGACAGACTCATGTTTCATACACTAATATTGTTCATTTAAGGACACTTATTGTGCAAAGTATGTCTAGCTTGTGTGCTTAGGTTTACCTTTTGTAAATGACTTTACTAAAATACAAGAAAAGACCAACATCTAAAGGACATTTGCATGTTGACTGGCTGAGCTTTGCACAAGTAAACACGCTGCAGGACTGCTTGTATCGGAGTCTTAAATACGAGATTTTAGATGCAAGCCGATGTACTGAAATTAGGGGTGTAACGGTACACAAAAATTTCGGTTCAGTACGTACCTCGATTTAGAGGTCACGGTTCGGTTCATTTTCGGTACAGTAAAAAAACAACAAAATATAATATTTTTGGTTATTTATTTACCAAATTTGTAAACAATGGTTTTATCCTTTAACATTGGGAACACTATAATAATTCTGCCCACATTAATCCACATTAAACTGCCTCAAGTTGTTGCTTTGATTGAAAAAAAATACAAAACTTTTCTTCTACATATAAAAAGTGCAACATTAAACAGTTTCAAGTCAACTCATGATGCTTAATTTATCACAGCATTTGGGAAGCCTGTAGTCGATTTTTATCATGTAAATGTTATATTTTTGTCAACATATGATGTATAAATAGTACGATAACAAAAGGAAAGACTATTCATCCATGAACACCATGGAATTCAAGTGAAATAACAGACAGACAGGGCTTTGCTGCCTCTAACACACGCACACACACACACACACACACACACACACACACACACACATACACACACACAGCAAAATGAGCTAACGTTACGCTAAAAACTATTTACTGGTAGCCTTCACCTCAAGCCAGGACTGCGAGCGAGCTGAGCTACAGTTTAAGTTTCTAGAACGTCAACGGGGTCATAGTGATGTACTAGTAGTTGACTGGGAGGTGTTTTTTTTAATAATTTGGGGAGAGTACGCTGCCGTATGCTCAGCTGCTAAACACATATCTGTTCGATGCTGAAGCATTGACTACATGCGCTCTGAATACGCACTGCTGATTGGCTGTTATCCCTCTGAATACGCACTGCTGATTGGCTGTTATCGCTTCGTATGTAACCAATCAGAAGGTTGTGTGGGTGGGACAATGCTGGGTGCTGTGACAGAGGCAGAAGCAGCAAAGCAGCTTGTTAAGGCTTAAGATTTGAAACTCGTTCGATACACCCCCGTACCGAAACGGTTCAATACCAATACACGTACCGTTACACCCCTAACTGAAATACTGCAATTGTTTTATTTATTTTTTTGATGATATTGGACTGATCGTTATCTGCTTGGGAAAGTCCAAGTCTGAATATTTGCTAAATGTAGCGTCAAAGTCACCAAATTTGCAAGTTGCTGTCTTCTTATTCTATGTGACCGTTTTTTTCTTTTGTATGGACATTAAGTAGTTGTCTAAGTAATGTTGGACTGTGCTCACTCAGGCCTTTGAGTTGCTTACTGGAGACTCTCTGTTTGAACCCAAAGCTGGCGCCTCCTTCTCCCTGGAAGAAGGTACAGTATGTACTAGGTTACCAACACTGGACTGAATGAGACTATTTGTCATGCTTAAAATAACGTATTCTTTGTATGCGCATGTTTAGATCACATAGCCCAGATCATGGAGCTGCTGGGTAAAATACCACCAACTGTAGTTTTTTCCGGGAAATATTCGTCGCAGTACTTCAGCCACAGAGGTAAGAGTATGTTCTTCATTTTTTTGTTGTCCAGTAGCTTGACCACAACACAAACATGAATATATTTTATTTGAAGGATTTCTACAAACAGGCAGACAATTGTGTTTTTGACACATCAACATGGGCTGCAAACTTAAACGAGAACTGCACGGTATTTTGTTTATTTTCCTATCAATCACCATTCTTTTGAAGGGCAAGAACACGTAGGTTTTTCTTTTTTTGATGAATTCTAACTCGTAAATAAATGTTGGCAAAAGTCCGCTAAACATAATGGGATAATGGGAGCCTGTAAAGCTCTCTAACAACATCCAAAAAGCTCCATAAATGTTGTACATACATGCTGTAAGTATATATGTAATGTAGTAACACATTCACAATAAGTCGTAATATTTGCGTATTTTAATCATTTTAAGCATACTGCGGCATATTAATTTCTCAGGTGCATCGCAATGTTTGCTTTTTCCTTCTTCAACAACAATGACAACAACACTACTGCTTATGACAGGCTTCATGAACGACAACAAGGACAACTTTGGGACAAATGATTATCTAAACCTTACATGTTTGAGACTGAATATCGGGAAGATAATTTACAAGTTTTAGAAGTTGTGTACGAAACAGGTCTAGCTTAACCGAAACACTTAGCATCATGTAGCAGTATTGTTAGTTGCTAAACAAGAAATACAAACAACAAACATTGTAAAATAATCTCTTACTGTACAATGTCTGCTGTTACTGGGATGTTTATATCTTACCGTTGAAATGAATCAATCAATCAATTAATTTGTATTTATGTAGCCCTAAATCACAAGTGTCTCAAAGGGCTACACAAGCCACAACGACATCCTCTGCTCTGATCCCACATCAGGGCAAGGAAAAACTCAACCCAATGGGACAATGAGAAAAACCTTGGAGAGGACCCCAGGGCAACCGGTGCAATGGACATCGAGTGGATCTAGCATAATAGTGAGAGTCCAGTCCATAGTGGATCTAACATAATAGTGTGAGAGTCCAGTCCATAGTGGATTTAACATAATAGTGTGAGAGTCCAGTCCATAGTGGATCTAACATAATAGTGTGAGAGTCCAGTCCATAGTGGATCTAACATAATAGTGTGAGAATCTAGTCCATAGTGGATCTAACATAATAGTGAGAGTCCAGTCCATAGTGGATCTAACATAATAGTGTGAGAGTCCAGTCCATAGTGGATCTAACATAATAGTGTGAGAGTCCAGTCCATAGTGGATCTAACATAATAGTGAGAGTCCAGTCCATAGTGGATCTAACATAATAGTGAGAGTCCAGTCCATAGTGGATCTAACATAATATTGTGAGAGTCCAGTCCATAGTGGATCTAACATAATAGTGAGAGTCCAGTCCATAGTGGATCTAACATAATAGTGTGAGAATCTAGTCCATAGTGGATCTAACATAATAGTGAGAGTCCAGTCCATAGTGGATCTAACATAATAGTGTGAGAGTCCAGTCCATAGTGGATCTAACATAATAGTGTGAGAGTCCAGTCCATAGTGGATCTAACATAATAGTGAGAGTCCAGTCCATAGTGGATCTAACATAATAGTGAGAGTCCAGTCCATAGTGGATCTAACATAATAGTGAGAGTCCAGTCCATAGTGGATCTAACATAATAGTGAGAGTCCAGTCCATAGTGGATCTAACATAATAGTGAGAGTCCAGTCCATAGTGGATCTAACATAATAGTGGGAGAGTCCAGTTCATAGTGGATCTAACATAATATTGTGAGAGTCCAGTCCCTAGTGGATCTAACATAATAGTGAGAGTCCAGTCCCTAGTGGATCTAACATAATAGTGGGAGTCCAGTCCATAGTGGATCTAACATAATAGTGAGAGAGTCCAGTCCATAGTGGATCTAACATAATAGTGAGAGTCCAGTCCATAGTGGATCTAACATAATAGTGTGAGAGTCCAGTCCATAGTGGATCTAACATAATAGTCAGAGTCCAGTCCATAGTGGATCTAACATAATAGTGACAGTCCAGTCCATAGTGGATCTAACATAATAGTGAGAGTCCAGTCCATAGTGGATCTAACATAATAGTGAGAGAGTCCAGTCCATAGTGGATCTAACATAATAGTGAGAGTCCAGTCAATAGTGGATCTAACATAATAGTGAGAGTCCAGTCCATAGTGGATCTAACATAATAGTGAGAGAGTCCAGTCCATAGTGGATCTAACATAATAGTGAGAGTCCAGTCCATAGTGGATCTAACATAATAGTGAGAGAGTCCAGTCCATAGTGGATCTAACATAATATTGTTAGAGTCCAGTCCATAGTGGATCTAACATAATAGTGAGAGTCCAGTCCATAGTGGGGCCAGCAGGAGACCATCCCGTGTGGAGAGAGGTCAGCAGCACAGAGATGTCCCCAACCGATGCATAGATGAGCGGTCCACCCCGGGTCCCGACTTTGGACAGCCAGCGCTTCATCCGTGGCCACTGAAGCTGTGCCCCCTCCTCCACGAGGGAGAGGGGGGCAGAGCAGAAAAGAAACAGCAGATCAACTGGTCTAAAAGGGGGTCTATTTAAAGGCTAGAGTTTACCAATGGGTTTTAAGATGGGATTTAAATGATTCTACGACAAATGAAGAATTTGTCATAATCCTGCCGCAGGTACAAGTAAAAAAGTTGCCCGAAACACGCATTTTTCTTGTCTTTCTCGCCATCTTTGGGTCTAAATTGAATGTCAGTGTTGACCAACTTCAACATCCTTCACATATCCACATGAGAGGCATGATTTGTAATCTGGTATTAACTTTCACCAACTCTGAGGCGATGCAGCAGCTCAGTGTGTCAATGTAGCAGCATAAGCTAGTTAGCGCTCCGTGATCACGACGTAGTTAAAAATAGTTCAACGCTTATAATACAAATATTGGTAATACTTGGTTAATATTCAGGTCACAAGCTGTAAGTACAGTACTGTTGGCGGTTTTTGGACGTGTTTTAGAGGCCTTTACAGGCACAATAGAGTACTCCTGTTACCTGCATTTTTAACCAACTCATACTTGTCGTATTTTACAACTTAGAATGCGTGAAGAAACAAAATCATGTGTTCTTATATGAATATTATGAATGATAGGCAAAATCCCCCCAAAAGGTGCATTTCCCTCTTAGACAGGGGTCACCAACACGGTGCCCGCGGGCACCAGGTCGCCCGTAAGGACCAGATGAGTCGCCCGCTGGCCTGTTCTAAAAATAGCTCAAATAGCAGCACTTACCAGTGAGCTGCCTCTATTTATTTAAATTGTATTTATTTACTAGCAAGCTGGTCTCGCTTTGCTCGACATTTTTAATTCTAAGAGATTCAAAACTCAAAGAGAATTTGAAAATCCAAGAAAATATTTTAAAGACTTGGTCTTCACTTGTTTAAATAAATTCATTTATTTTTTTACTTTGCTTCTTATAACTTTCAGAAAGACAATTTTAGAGAAAAATTACAACCTTAAAAATGATTTTAGGATTTTTAAACACATATACCTTTTTACCTTTTAAATGCATTCCTCTTCTTTCCTGACAAATCAATGTAAAGTAAATTTATTGTTTTTATTTTTAATAAAAATAAATACATTTTAATTTAATTCTTCATTTTAGCTTCTGTTTTTTCAACGAAGAATATTTGTGTAATATTTCTTCAAACTTATTATGATTAAAATAAAAATAAAAATATTCTGGCAAATCTAGACAATCTTTGGAATCAAATTTAAATCTTATTTCAAAGTCTTTTGAATTTCTTTTAAAATTTTTGTTCTGGAAAATCTAGAAGAAATAATGATTCGTCTTTGTTAGAAATATAGCTTGGTCCAATTTATTATATATTCTAACAAAATGCAGATTGTTTTTTAACCTATTTAAAACATGTCATCAAAATTTTAAAATTAATCTTAATCAGAAAAAATTACTAATGATGTTCCATAAATTCTTTTTTTCATTTTTTCAAAAAGATTCAAATTAGCTAGTCTTTCTCTTCTTTTTTTCAGTTGAATTTTGAATTTTAAAGAGTCGAAATTGAAGATAAACTATGTTTCAGAATTTAATTGTCATTTTTTTCCCCTGTTTTCTCCTCTTTTAAACCGTTCAATTAAGTGTTTTTTCATCATTTATTCTCTACAAAAAACCTTCCGTAAAAGGAAAAAAAATGCACGACGGAATGACATACAGAAATACCCATATTTTTATATATATATATTTATTTATTAAAGGTAAATTGAGCAAATTGGATATTTCTGGCAATTTATTTAAGTGTGTATCAAACTGGTAGCCCTTCGCATTAATCAGTACCCAAGAAGTAGTTCTTGCTTTCAAAAAGGTTGGTGACCCCTGGTCTAAGGTGATTCTTTCTGCACCCCACAAGGTTCTGCCAGTTTGTGTTGATATGTCACATAATATATTTAAGTTTGTGGTGGTAACGTGACACAATGTGTATGAATACTTGTTCAAGCCTTGGTATGCCACCAAAAATGAGATTTACAAAGAATGAAATGACTTGAGGACCATAATTGTGGTTTACTTGTCTTACCCGAGGTGACCTCCAGCATGTCGGACTGTTAAAGATCTGGAGACTCTACGACATTCTGGTGGAAAAATACCACTTCCTCTTGGACGAAGCTTCCACTTTCTCTGACTTCTTACTGCGCATGTTAGATTATTACCCGGAGAGGAGAGCCACTGCTGCACAGTGCCTCCTTCACCCTTGGCTGACCTCCTGATGTCACCTCCTTAAGGTCCTACAAGGCCTCTGCAGGTTACTCATAATAGCGGATTGTAATGGTAACCATAGACCAAAGGTTCTCTTTTGCACTAGTAACCGACATACTAGAAGATTTAAGATGCAAATGTACACCAATCCACATGAAGTCTGACCCAGTTTAGTAACACCGTTTGAATTGTTTTTCATGACTTAATTTAAAAAAAAAAAAATAGATTAGTGTTTTGTGCGGAGCAACGCACTACAAAAAAAAAACATGCATACACGCTTTATTAAAACACTGTATTTTGTCCTTGGAAGAGGCCCTTTAATGTCACTAACATTAACTAATTCAATAACATTTATTTCCTGGAAGTAACTTCACAAAATGTATTTATTTTCTTCTTCTATAAAATCTATATAACTTAAAAATGTTTTATATGTTTTACACCACCAAATTTACAGTATATTGAGGGCAACACTGTAAAACAGTTGCG
Source organism: Nerophis ophidion (assembly GCF_033978795.1). NCBI lineage: Eukaryota > Metazoa > Chordata > Actinopteri > Syngnathiformes > Syngnathidae > Nerophis > Nerophis ophidion. The sequence goes on from NC_084616.1 coordinate 78,764,718, forward strand.
TTGTTTTTTTGTTTTTTTACAATGTTATAAATTACATTTTTGTTTGATTGATTTGGTACATTTGTTCCACTCATTATGACACTTTCTTTCCTTTCCTTTTGCATTGTGGCCCTAATACTAACAATCAGCATTATTATTATATTTTTCCATCAGTATTTCCACTCATATAAACAGGTTTTGGCCGGACAAAAGTGAAATATTGTGAAAAATGTGGATGTGTTGAAAACTTTGTGCAGCTATTATTCAACTTGCAGATGCGTCAAATCAGATATTTGATGATATATACAGTAAGGTTACAGTTATTTATCTGCACTAACCTTAAAACCGGAATTCACATGTTGACTTATTATTCACTTGTTTGAAGAATATGTTCTGACACAATGCTAAACTGGTTTTTTTGAAGGCATTTTTAAATAAATGACCTCCAATACTGACAAAGTCTTTCTATGTGTATACATGATGATAAACCAAATAGTAACATTTTAGTTATGGCAATCAAAGTTGAAAATACATTTTCAGGAAAACAACCCCTAAGGTAAGTCTTTTTAATTACTTGTTCTACTTACAGTCATGGTCAAAAGTTTATATACACTTGTAAGGAACATAATGTCTTGGCTGTCTTGAGTTTCTTGACATCACATGGACAGGAAAGTTCTGTGGTCAGATGACACAAAAATGAAGCTGTTTGGCTACAATACTCAGCAATGTCTTTGGAGGAGAAAAGGTAAGGCCTTTAATCCCAGGAACACCACACCTACCGTCAATCATGGTGGTGGTAGTATTATGCTCTGGGCCTGTTTTGCTGCCAATGGAACTGGTGCTTTAAATTGTACAATGAAAAAGGAGTATTATCTCCAAATTCTTCAGGACAAGCTAAGATTATCAGCCTGGAGGTTGGGTCTTGGGCGCAGTTGGGTGTTCCAACAGGACAATGACCCCAAACACACATCAAAAGTGGTAAAGGAATGGCTAAATCAGGCTAGAATCAAGGTTTTAGAAAGGCCGTCCTAAAGTCCAGCCTTAAACGTGTGGACAATGCTGAAGAAACAAGTCAATTTCAGAAAACCAACACATTTAGCTGAACTGTACCAATTTTGTCAAGAGGACTGCTCAAAATTTCAAGCAGAAGCTTGTGGATGGCTACCAAAAGTGCCTTATTGCAGGTAAACTTGCCAAGGGACATGTAAGCAAATATTAACATTGCTGTACGTATACTTTTGACCCAGCACATTGGCTCACATTTCCAGTGGACCCATAATAAATTCATAGAAGAACCAAACTTCATTGTTTTTTTGTGAGCAACAAGTATGTGCTCCAATCACTACATCACACAAAATAAGAGTTGTAGAAATAATTGGAAACTCAAGACAGCCATGACATGATGTTCTTTGCAAACTTTTGACCACGACTGTACATGACATAGCTATGCTAAATGTTACTTTGAATACATTTGTACAGTATTTACATGTTTTGTGATCAAAAAAAGTTCAGTTTCTGATTGATTTCTTTTAGGGTAAAAGAATACATTCTCCCCGAACAGACTAAGTCCAAGTTCCTAGGATCCCTAATCACACAGGTAACTAACACATCTTCTGGACCTCAGATTTTTTTTTTTAGTGTGACTTGTCATTTGAATCCTACTTGATATTTAATAATTCTATCACTTTTTTTGTTATTGCAAATTTTCAATCACAAATGTATTCTCTTGAAATGATGTAAGTTTTTGGGGTGTAAAATTACAATGTAAAAAAAAAAATTTTATATACCGTATTTTTCGGAGTATAAGCCGTTCCGGAGTATAAGTCACATGTGCCGAAAATGCATAATAAAGAAGGAAAAAAACATATAAGTCGTACTGCAGTATGAGTCGCATTTTTGGGGGAAATTTATTTGATAAAAGCCAACACCAAGAATAGACATTTGAAAGGCAATTAAAAATAAATAAAGAATAGTGAACAACAGGCTGAATAAGTGTAGGTTATATGAGGCATAAATAACCAACTGAGTGTCAGTTAGTTGGTGACGAACCCCAAGATGCAGAGAAATGGCAGGCGTTTTGCAGGAAAACATGTTTTAATTAAAATACTAGAACAAGAACAAAAGGGGTACAACAAAAAGCGTGCACGGGGCGGATAACAAAACTAAAAGAGCTAGCATGGGAGCTAGAAAACAAAAGGAGCTTAGCATGGAAGCTAGCAAAAACAAAAGAGCCTAGCGTGGAATCTAGCGAATAGCGAACAGGAAAACAGATGTCGTTACTTGTAGAATGAAAGCAAAACGGAAGCAGGGAACAAAAGACAGTAAGCTACAAACAGATACCGACATATAGCTTACCGCTACGCTGCAATGACACGATATGATACGACACGACATGACACGACAGGTAGCAAGGACAATAATCCAGCAACTGACTAGAGGACAAAAACAGGCTCAAATAGAAGCGGGCTAATTGACACCAGGTGTGGCCAGTTGCCAATCAGCAGCAGAGGGGACACAGAACTCAGGGAGACAAACAGGAAACTGAACCAAAATAAGAGTGCTGACAGGAACTAAAGACAGGAAATACTAAACACACACAGAGGAAAAACTAAAACACAAACAAACTGTCATGGGCAAGCCTGGCACTGAGAAGGTGCTATGTTGACGTAACATATTACGGTAAGAGTCATTCAAATAACTATAACATATAGAACATGCTATATGTTCAATATGTTCAATATGTCACTCCTAATTGCTGAATCCCATGAAATCTTATAAGTCTAGTCTCTTACTTGAATGAGCTAAATAATATTATTTGATATTTTACGGTAATGTGTTAATTTCACACACAAGTCGCTCCGGAGTTTAAGTTGCCTCCCTGGCCAAACTATGAAAAAAACTGCGACTTATAGTCCCAAAAATACGGTACTGTAAAATACATTATCTCCTTGAATATTACAACCTAATGAAAAATCACCAACTCTCCTAATTTTCAGGCCTGATACAATTACAAACCCTGTTTCCATATGAGTTGGGAAATGGTGTTAGATGTAAATATAAACAGAATACAATGATTTGCAAATCCTTTTCAAGCCATATTCAGTTGAATATGCTACAAAGACAACATATTAAAAAATCATTAACTTTAGAATTTGATGCCAGGAAAGGTGGCAATAAATACTGATAAAGTTGAGGAATGCTCATCAAACACTTATTTGGAACATCCCACAGGTGTGCAGGCTAATTGGGAACAGGTGGGTGCCATGATTGGCTATAAAAGCAGCTTCCATGAAATGTTAAGTCATTCACAAACAAGGATGGGGTGAGGGTCACCACTTTGTAAGCAAATTGTCAAACAGTTTTAGAACAACATTTCTCAACGAGCTATTGCAAGGAATTTAGGGATTTTACCATCTACGGTCCGTAAAATCATCAAAAAGAATCTGGAGAAATCACTGCACGTAAGCGATGATATTACGGACTTTTGATCCCTCGGGCAGAACTGCATCAAAAACCGACATCAGTGTGTAACGGATATCACCACATGGGCTCAGGAACTCTTCATAAAACCACTGTCAGTAACTACAGTTGGTCGCTACATCTGTAAGTGCAAGTTAAAACTCTACTATGCAAGGCTAAACCCATTTATAAATGATAAATGATAAATGGGTTGTACTTGTATAGCGCTTTTCTACCTTCAAGGTACTCAAAGCGCTTTGACACTACTTCCACATTCACACACACATTCACACACTGATGGAGGGAGCTGCCATGCAAGGCGCCAACCAGCACCCATCAGGAGCAAGGGTGAAGTGTCTTGCTCAGGACACAACGGACGTGACGAGGTTTGTAGAAAAACATGTCTTTACCCCCTCATAAAAGTATGCATTTATTCCCTTGAATGTTAGTGTACATGTAGCAAGTTGATAAAATAAGTGTCGTTTCTTGTTTGCACCAAATGGTTTGGTTTATTGATGCTCAGCATTAAATTGCAACCTTTTAAACAAAACAAATGATATTACAAACCCATTATTAATAAAGTGGCATGACTGTACCTATATAGTATGTAAAAAAACAACAAAAAAATCAGCCTTAAGACGGCCTTGTCTGGCAGATTTCTACTTGATGGAATGAACAAAGAATGTGTGTGTTCTTCATCCTATCCAGCTGTACGCTTGGCACGCCACCAGAGGACTTTCTCTGTAGACCACCTTGTAGCCGCACTCTGTCCTGATTCGACGGCACTTCCTGGGCCACGAGGTGGGCTTCATCGGCCTGGCGGGAACAAGGTGGGTCACGGTCGGAGGACGGGGGGGAGCAGAAAGAAGCATGAGAAACATGCTTAATGACAGAATGGCCCTGGGCAAGACCAGATGATATAAGTGCAATCAATGAAAATGACCTGAAGTGAAGGATGTACTCACGCAAAGCAGTAAGCGCCAAAGTCGTGGCAGAAACACTTGTCACAGCCGATCCTGTACCAATCCCCGGGCTTGTAGTACTTGTCCTTAGACGTGCACAGACCTGGCAACGATACCACAGAATGACTCTTCTCTCTCTTTCACAATTTAAAGCAGCTGGAAGTAAATGTAGGATTTGGACCAAAGATATGCCATCATTTTCATTCCAATCCTGAGCTCCTGCTGCAAATAAAGGCCAGAATGTTAATGCCAAAGATCAAAAGGGGAAGCCTAATTTGCTATCAGTCAATCAAAGCTTATTTTTATAGCCCTTAGTCACAAGTGCCTCAAAGGGCTGCACAAACCACCACGACTTCCCGTGGTCGGAACCCAAGGAGAAACTCCAAACTACCAAAATGCAAACCTGTATGGATTACCATATTTCAGGGGTCACCAACCTTTTTGAAAGCAAGAGCTACTTCTTGATGCGAAGGACTACCAGTTTGATACACACTTCAATAAATTGACAGAAATAGCGTATTTGCTCAACTTACTTTTAATAAATAAATCTATAAATATAAAAACATTTGTATTTCTGTCTGTCATTCCATCGTACATTTTTTCTCCTTTTATGGAACGTATTTTGTAGAGAATAAATGATGAAAAAATTACTTAATTGAACGGTTCAAAAGAGCCGAAAACAGGAAAAAATGAAAATTTAATTTTGAAACATAGTTTATCTTCAATTTCAACTCTTTAAAATTCAAAATTCAACCGAAAAAAATGATCTAATTTGAAACTTTTTGAAAAAAAATAAATAATAATTTATGGAACACCATTAGTAATTTTTCCTGAATTAAGATTAATTTTAGAATTTTGATGACATGTTTTAAATAGTTTAAAATCCAATCTGCACTTTGTTAGAATATATAACAAATTGGACCAAGCTATATTTCTAACAAAGACAAATCATTATTTCTTCTAGATTTTCCAGGACAAATATTTTAAAATAAATTCAAAAGACTTTGAAATAAGATTTAAATTTGATTCCAAAGATTTTCTACATTTGCCAGAATATATATATATTTTTATTTTTATTTTTATTTTAATCATAATAAGTTTGAAGAAAAATTTCACAAATATTCTTCGTCAAAAAAACAGAAGCTAAAATGAAGAATTAAATTAAAATGTATTTATTATTCTTTACAAAAAAAAAAATACTTGTACATTGCTTTAAATTGTCAGGAAAGAAGACGAAGGAATTTAAAAGGTAAAAAGGTATATGTGTTTAAAAATCCTAAAATCATTTTTAAGGTTGTATTTTTTTTCTAAAATTGTCTTTTTGAAAGTTGTAAGAAGCAAAGTAAAAAAATAAATGAATTTATTTAAACAAGTGAAGACCAAGTCTTTAAAATATTTTCTTGGATTTTCAAATTCTATTTGAGTTTTGTCTCTCTTAGAATTAAAAATGTCGAGCAAAGCGAGACCAGCTTGCTAATAAATTTAAAAAAAATTAAAAAATAGAGGCAGCTCACTGGTAAGTGCTGCTATTTGAGCTATTTTTAGAACAGGCCAGCGGGCGACTCATCTGGTCCTTACGGGCGACCTGGTGCCCGCGGGCACCGTGTTGGTGACCCCTGCCATATTTTATGTCACATAATATTTCCACTTTATTTTCCTGAAATTGTTAGGGGTTTTTTTCTCCATAAAAATATGACTATTCATGTAATATTTGTGTACGTTTGCCATACAACTTTACTACAGTTAAATTATTAGTTTGTTTGTTTTCTACCATAATTTTACAATTTCATACGTGACATTATAACTTAATTTATCTCAAATTACACATGTATTTGTGTAAAATCACAAGACCTTTATTTTTTTTTACAAATTCTCCTTTTGTCAAATGAAAATGCTGGTAAAATTATACAAATTGTTTTTGTAAAAGTGACCTTTACTTTTCATTTAAAATTAACATAATGTAATATAATAACTTTAAAATTCAAATCTTATGTGCAGTTTTTCCCAATTATCTGTCTTTATTATTGTGGTAAAATGAAATTGTTTGTAGTAAATGTTAATTTTTGTTAATGTGCATATTTACTGTTATAAAACAAAATTATTTTCTTATAATTTTACCACTTTAAGAACATTTTTAATTTACATTTCATCTGAGCTGAGTATGTCGTTGTGGTTTTTGCAGCCCTGTGAGACATTTGTGAGTAAGGGCTATATAAGCAAACATTTATTGATTGATTGATACATTTAAAAAAAGAAGTACATTTTATCCATACTATGTATTAGGTTCTTTTTTTTTACCATAATATTACAATTTAATACATGACATTATAACTTAATTCATCTCAAATTACACGTGTTTTTATTTTTGACAAAATCTCCTTTTGTTAAATGAAATTGCTGGTAAAATTATACACATTGTTTTTGTAAAAGTAACCTTTACTTTTCATCTAAAATTAAGATGTTGTAATTTAATACCTTTAAAATTCAAAACATATGTGCAGTTTTTCCCAATTATTTGTCTTTATTATTGTGGTAAAATTAAATTGTTTGTAGTAAATGTTTACATTTTCTAAATGTACATATTCACAGTTATAAAACTACATTGTTTTCTTATGATTTTACCACTTTAAGAACGTTTTTAATACATTTGATCTGTGCCGAGGATGTCGTTGTGGTTTGTGCAGCCCTTTGAGACATTTGTGATTAGGGGCTTTATAAGCAAACATTTATTGATTTTTTTTTTTTTTAAGTATGTCCTATCCATTTTTTTTTTTAAATTACAAATGTGAAGTGAAGTGAATTATGTTTATATAGCGCTTTTCTCTAGTGACTCAAAGCGCTTTACATAGTGAAAGCCAATATCTAAGTTACATTTAAAGTAGTATGGGTGGCACTGGGAGCAGGTGGGTAAAGTGTCTTGCCCAAGGACACAACGGCAGTGACTAGGATGGCAGAATCAAATTAAAAAGAAAAAATCACTTTTATCAATTAACATTTTGCTTGCATGATTACAACTGTTGTCCTCATATTTCGCTTTCTTTTCCTCCGCCAATACATTTTGTTTACTCCCTGCATATACTTTCATTTGTTTTTAATGGCTGTAAGCAGTAAAGTTAGTTTTCATCACCAGAAAGATGAAAATGTAGAAGAATGTTTTTGATCATCGTATAAAATAACAAGTAATACGTACCTTTTATGTGATACATGGAGGCTTCTGTGCATCCATTGCTGAAAAGAAGTATGATGGACAACCAGGAAGCGAAGACAAGCACTAAAGAGTATCCATGAGAGTTACTTTTAGGGTGTAACATTTTGGGAGAATAAAAAAAAATCTAAATCCCTACACGCTAAGGTCCTTTCCTGCACACTTTTTCAGTTTTCTAATGGGCTGGAAAATTCAGTGTGACGTTACTGGGAGATTTGCCCACTTGAATCTCATGCGACTGTTGAGCCAACTTCAGTAAATTCCTTGTGATGGCCCGGTAGACACTGGCTAATATTTATAGTCTCACTCCACTTCTGGGAAAGACAGGAAGAGAGCGATGGAGGGAATAAAAATAACACATTTACGTGCTGGCTTCCTCCAAAAACCTCTCTGGGAGGTGTGTTTAGATGTTGGCTGAGTGCTCATGCGGCACTAAGCATTACCTCTGGGCCTTCACTGCACCTTGGCCCACTGGATGGGATTCTATCTATTTTGGTGTCTTTTATCAGGCTTTTGTCAGCTTTTTTTCTTTTTTTAATGATAAGGGACAGAAAATGAATGAATAAACACCCCCCTCTCCAAAAGAACCTACACTGGTGCTGACTTTTCAAGCTTAAAGCCATTTTGCCCACTGCTGACACGGTGCAAATGTGGCGCTTTGTGCTGACGTCCTCGCTTGTATAAAAGGAAATGGGATCTACATGATTTGCAAAACTAAATAAGAAAGGGGAACAAGGCGAATGTTGGCAGGTGTAGTCCAAACCAGAGTGACAGAAGTGGAGATACAGCCTCAGTTGCATTCTCTATCATTACTTTATACAAACCCCGTTTCCATGAGTTGGGAAATGGTGTTAGATGTAAATATAAACAGAATACAATGATTTGCAAATCCTTTTCAAGCCATATTCAGTTGAATATGCTACAAAGACAACATATTTCATGTTCAAACTCATAAAAAAATTTTTGAATTTGATGCCAGCATCACGTGACAAAGAAGTTGGGAAAGGTAGCAATAAGTACTGATAAAGTTGAGGAATGCTCATCAAACACTTATTTGGAACATCCCACAGGTGTGCAGGCTAATTGGGAACAGGTGGGTGCCATGATTGGCTATAAAAAGAGCTTCCATGAAATGCTAAGTAATTCACAAACAAGGATGGGGCGAGGGTCACCACTTTGTTAGCAAATTGTCAAACAGTCTAAGAACAACATTTCTCAACGAGCTCTTGCAAGGAATTTAGGGATTTTACCATCTACGGTCAGTAAAATCAGTTCAGAGAATCTGGAGAAATCACTGCACGTAAGCGATGATATAACAGACTTTTGGTCCCTCAGGCGGTACTGCATCCAAAACCGACATCAATCTCTAAAGGATATCACCACATGGGCTCAGGAACACTTCAGAAAACCACTGTCACTAAATACAGTTTGTCGCTACATCTGTAAGTGCAAGTTTAAACTCTACTATGCAAAACCAAACCCATTAAAAAACTAAAAAACAAATTGAGACACTCAAAGCGCTCACAGAGAAGTGGGACTCAGCTGTGGCTACTGATGTAGCGGTAATAAGCTACATCAGTAGCCACAGCTGCTCTGGGATAGACTGACGGAAGTGTGGCTGCCAGTTTGCGCCTACAGCCCCCCCGACCACCACCTATCATTCATTCACCACTCACACTGGTGAATGAATGAAATGTATCAACAATATCTTGAAACGCCGCCGGCTTGGCTGGGCCCGAGCTGACCTAAGATGGACTGATGCAAAGTGGAAAGGTGTTCTGTGGTCTGATGAGTCCACATTCCAAATTATATTTGGAAACCGAGGATGTGGTGTCCTCCAGAACAAAGAGGGAAATAACTATTCAGATTGTTATAGGCGCAATTTCATCAAAATTCTAAAATTAATCTTAATCAGGAAAAATGACTAATGATGTTCTATAAATTATTTTCTTAATTTTTTCAAAAAGATTTGAATTTACTTAATTTTTCTCTTCATTTTTTTCGGTTGAAATTTGAATTTTGAAGAGTCGAAATTGAAGATAAACTATGTTTCAAAATTTAGTTTTCATTTTTTTGTTGTTTTCTCCTCTTTTAAATCGTTCAATTAAGTGTTTTTTTCATCATTTAATCTCTACAAAATACCTTCTGTAAAAGGAAAAAAATGTACGACGGAATGACAGACAGAAATACACATTTTATATATATATATATATATATATATGTATGTATATATATATATATGTATATATATATATATATATGTATGTATATATATATATATATGTGTATATATATATATATATATATATATGTATATATATATATGTATATATATATATATATATATATATATATATATGTATATATATATCCATCCATCCATCCATTTTCTACCGCTTATTCCCTTTCGGGGTCGCGGGGGGCGCTGGCGCCTATCTCAGCTACAATCGGGCGGAAGGCGGGGTACACCCTGGACAAGTCGCCACCTCATCGCAGGGCCAACACAGATAGACAGACAACATTCACACTCACATTCACACACTAGGGCCAATTTAGTGTTGCCAATCAACCTATCCCCAGGTGCATGTCTTTGGAAGTGGGAGGAAGCCGGAGTACCCGGAGGGAACCCACGCATTCACGGGGAGAACATGCAAACTCCACACAGAAAGATCCCGAGCCTGGGATTGAACCCAGGACTGCAGGACCTTCGTATTGTGAGGCAGACGCACTAACCCCTCTGCCATGTGTATATATATATTGTGATGTCATCATAGGTACACTTCAGTTGAAGTGTACCTATGATGAAAATGACAGACCTCTGTCATCATTTTAAGTGGGAGAACTTGCACAATCGCTGGCTGACTACATACTTTTTGCCCCACTGTATATATATATATATGTATATATATATATATATGTAGGTGTGGGAAAAAAATCACAAGACTACTTCACAAGACTACTTCATCTCTACAGATCTGTTTCATGAGGGGTTCCCTCAATCATCAGGTGATCAGGTGATCCCTCAATCTCCTGATGATTGAGGGAACCCCTCATGAAACAGATCTGTAGAGATGAAGTAGTCTTGTGATTTTTTCCCCACACCTACATATTGCGCTCTACCACGGTATCGAGCACTATTCTCTGGATAATCCAATCAAGACATATATATATATATATATATATATATATATATATATATATTAAAGGTAAATTGAGCAAATTGGCTATTTTTGGCAATTTATTGAAGTGTGTATCAAACTGGTAGCCCTTGGCATTAATCAGTACCCAAGAAGTAGCTCTTGCTTTCAAAAAGGTTGGTGACCCCTGGTTTATAGTATATTCCTTTGCATTTTTTATATAATATTTTTCATCTAAAAGTTTGTATTTCTGATGTTAAAATTGTACCATTTTGGGGGCAGCTTAGCACCAATTAAATGAATTTCAACGGGAGACGTTGATTTGAGAACAAGTGTTTTGAATGAAGAACTCCGTAACAGAAGCAGTTAAGCTCGTACATTGAGGTACTACAGCAATCAGAAGAAACTAAGAATGTCTTCAACTTAGGATGCGGCTCTTTAGCGCCGCCCGAGTAGCTCTCTGGAGCTTTTCCAAAAATGCATGAAAATAGAAAAAGATGAGGGAAAATCTATGTTTTGTTTTAGAAGGACAAACATGACACAAACCTTCCTAATTGTTAGAAATCCTACTGTTTATATTAAGCATGCTTTACTGTTGTGGGTATTTGGCAGACGCTGTTTTGTCCTACTAATTCTGGCGGTCTTTTAACTCACCGTAGTCTTAGTCTGCTTGACTAGCAATCTTGTTGATGTGGAAGAGATCTGTGGTTCCTAACGCGACATCACAGGTCACGTGACGGGCTTGCTTATTACCTCTCAAAATGGCTCCGGAATCTCTGTGAGATTGATACTATTTTATTATCTATTTATTCACTAACTTTGGAAGTCTTTTGGTGTCCTAAATATATGATAATAGCTTCAATATAGAGGCAACTTGTTTTTCCACTCTACTGGTAATTTAAATAGTTAACTATTTTAAGACACACCTTTTAAAAAAAACAACAAAAACATCTTGACGATGTCAGTCTAAGTTGCACGTGTAGTCCTGCAGTGATGGAGTATATGTCAACATTGCGCACAAATTGCACTAATTATCTTAAAACAAAAGCTTTCTAAATTGACAACAATTCATTTTTTTAAATTATGGAATGGTAAATAATACAAATAACTATATTGCTTTGACAACTAGGATATTTTTTTTTCATGAAAACAGATCTAAATTAACAACTGCCATATTTTCCTCAGATTACTACAACTTTGTTTATTTCCTTCTACAAAGTGCAATTTATTCAAATATTAAATTATAATTTATAAAAATATTTTTTATAATGTATTATCTGATTTAAAATTATATTTTGTTTCTGTGTAAAAATCAAGTTTAAATGAAAAATTCGAAAATAAATTAAAAGCATTAATTAAAGCTGCAAGCAGCGATGGACGGGACCGCTTGGTGGTATAAAATGGATGGATGGATTATTACACAGATAAGAAGTTGTATACACATGTGTTATACATCAGTCTCATAGTAATAACAGTTGTAAAGTGGCTTGGGCATTTTAGAAGGACGCCTTGGTGCCGCCATTTTGAGTCTCTAATACATTGTGAACGGAGTGGAGCTTTTGTATTGAAGGGGGAATAGCAAACTTCCTGTTGATTTTAGCTGGAGGTTGTCAGTCTATGAAATATAGGTCTCAGTGAGACCTACATTGAGGTTTGTGTTTCATGTGAGTACGACATTTCTACAGGGAGTTAGAGGCAGTTTTGTCGGAGCAGGAAGCCGCCATCTTGTGACAGCATTAGCGCAACTGCAACAGAGCACCGGTACTTTGCAGGCTCATAAAATCCAAACCGGGGTAGTAATTAAAACTCTTTTATCAGCTTTTAATAAGAAGGGTTCAATCTCTCTTCTCTTGCTTATTTGAAGCCGAAACGACAAACGGCCTCAGAGGAGATAATGTTTGAAAAAAAAGCAAAACATTTTTAGCCAACTTTTGTATTGAAGTGGGAATTGCAAACTTCCTGTTGATTTTAGCTGGGAGGTATGAGTGAATGAAATATAGGTCTACATAGAGGTTTTTGTTTCATGTTTCTACGACATTCCTACTGGAAGTTTCAGTCAGTTTTGTCTGTGTTTTCTTCTTAGGGGGCGCTAGAGCGCAATTTTGAGGTTTGGGGTTTGGTTTTTTGATTAGATTACAATTTTCGCCAGTCCTGATGTGTGTGAAATTTGGTGAGTTTTGAAGCATGTCAAGGGGGTCAAATTACAGGTCAAAGAGGCGGCGGAATAAAAAAGAATAACAATAAAACCATAGAAATTCAATAGGGTCCTCTGTCCCAAAAAGACATCGGTCCCTAAGTAATTCATTCCAAAAAACCATGATCTCTAAACATTACTAAAATATTTAATTGAATTATTAAAGGAAATGGATATAGGTTAAACCTATTTCAATATGATAATCATGTTTATCATATTTCAACATTTTGAACTCATTTTCGTTTATACAGGAATGGTAGACAGAGTTTATTGCGAGAAGAAAGGCTGAGTAGTTTCGGGGTCAGAGACTTTCATGAGGACATTATTGTATTTTATTGATGTGTGTCAGAGTAGAGTACAGTTAGTGGTCAGTGTCTTCCTTCCTGGGTAAGCTGCCCTTGCACTAAAGTAACAACAAACATGGACACACATAAAACGACCTGCAGGAAGTTTTTGTGGCTGCAGATACAAACCACCACTGTGAATCTCTTGCCCAGCAGATGAGCAAACACCTATAAACCCTCACCGTACATATTTAACTCTGTTACAGAGTGTAGAGCATTCCTGCAGAATGACATTTTGTTTACAAGCGGCCACACCGTGTGGTAGCCTGCAGGCCCGCATTATGTGCTGCAGGGACTTCAAACACTTTCAAGCTATTCTACCTGTGGAATGTCAACATGTGGTCGGACCACACATGAAACCATTTTCCCATTAGAAATGAATGGAGGTCAAGTTAAATATGTCGCTATCATATAGAACAGGGGTCAGCTGAATACTTGCCGACCCCTCCGATTTTTCCTTGAGGTTCCCGGATGTCAGTGCCTCTCCCAGAAATCTCCCTTATCAAACATTGTCCGATGTGCGCCCGCGCAACAATATTGAAGGCGTGCAGTGATGGCGATGCCTTTAACCTCCTTTAAATCAAGTCATCGCGCCGGCTTTACACCATGCTGTCTACGAGCCGGCCTCCGGTGACACACGTTGGTGACTGCAAACCATACTTGTTCAACAGCCATACAGGTTACACTGAGGGTTGTGATATAAACAACCTTAACACTCTTACTAATATGCGCCGCACTGTGAACCCACACCAAACAAGAATGACAAACAGATTTCGGGAGAACATCCGCACTGCAACACAACATAAACACAGCAGAACAGATACCCAGAATCCCATGCATCCCTAACTCTTCCGGGCTACATTATACACCCCTGCTACCACCAAACACCGCCCCCCCCCCCACCTCAACAGACGCACGGAGGGGGCGGGGGGGTATAATGTAACTTGTAAAACATACAAAATAAACCGCAACACGTTCTGAATAATTTGTATGATTAATGCCTCTGCTAACAAGTAATAATAATGTGGGATCTGAGCGAGGACATCCCGATTTAGGGCTATATAAGTAAACTTTTATTGATAAAAAAGTATTATTATTTTAGACTTTTACTCTACTTTTTTCACTACTGTCAATATTATGACCAATAAGAAAGGTTCAATGCAGATGTGCGTCATGCATACCATCTCACATTAATTCGAGGGTAAAGTGTAAAAATAAGGTAATCACTGTTAATATAGTAAAGTGTAACAACAACAAAATATCAGAAAGTATATTTGGGCATGAATCTTGTACAAACCCCGTTTCCATATGAGTTGGGAAATGGTGTTAGATGTAAATATAAACAGAATACAATGATTTGCAAATCCTTTTCAAGCCATATTCAGTTGAATATGCTACAAAGACAACATATTTGATGTTCAAACTCATAAACTTTATTTTTTTTTGCAAAAAATAATTAACTTAGGGACGACGTGGCGCAGTGGTAGAGTGGCCATGCGTAACCCGAGGGTCCCTGGTTCAATCCCCACCTAGTACCAACCTCGTCACGTCCGTTTTGTCCTGAGCAAGACACTTCACCCTTGCTCCTGATGGGTGCTGGTTAGCGCCTTGCATGGCAGCTCCCTCCATCAGTGTGTGAATGTGTGTGTGAATGGGTAAAATGTGGAAGTAGTGTCAAAGCACTTTGAGTACCTTGAAGGTAGAAAAGCGCTATACAAGTACAACCCATTTATCATTTATTTATAACTTAGAATTTCATGGCTGCAACACGTGCCAAAGTAGTTGGGAAAGGGCATGTTCACCACTGTGTTACATCACCTTTTCTTTTAACAACACTCAATAAAGGTTTGTGAACTGAGGAAACTAATTGTTGAAGCTTTGAAAGTGGAATTCTTTCCCATTCTTGTTTTATGTAGAGCTTCAGTCCTTCAACAGTCCGGGGTCTCCGCTGTCCTATTTTACGCTTCATAATGCACCACACATTTTCCATGGGAGACAGGTCTGAACTGCAGGCGGGCCAGGAAAGTACCCGCACTCTTTTACCACCTGTGGGATGTTCCAAATAAGTGTGTGATGAGCATTTCTCAACTTTATCAGTATTTATTGCCACCTTTCCCAACTTCTTTGTCACGTGTTGCTGGCATCAAATTCTAAAGTTAATGATTATTTGCACAAAAAAAAAATGTTAATCAGTTTGAACATCAAATATGTTGTCTTTGTAGCATATTCAACTGAATATGGCTTGAAAAGGATTTGCAAATCATTGTATTCTGTTTATATTTACATCTAACACAATTTCCCAACTCATGTGTAAACGAGGTTTGTACTTTACTTGTAGATGTGTACTGCATCATAATAACAACTGTTTCTGATTGTAAATCTATCCCTGTGTATTATTACCATTGCTAAAGGCAGTGTTGGTAATGGAGCTCCCGGTGATTACCAAGCTCAATTCATTCTTGAATATGATATAACGTTAAAGTCCTACTGAAAGCCACTACTAGCCACCACGCAGTCTGATAGTTTATATATCAATGATGAAATATTAACATTGCAACACATGACAATACGGCCGCTTTACTTTACTAAATCGCGATTTTAAATTTCCCGGGAGTTTCGTCTTGAAAACGTTGTGTAATGATGACGTGTACGCAAGACGTCACGGGTTTTTAGAAAGTATGAGCGCTGCACACACACACAGCTAAAAGTGGTCTGTGTGTGCTCTGCATAATATACAGTATTTTGGAGATCTGGGTTGCTGAATCTTTTGCAATTTGTTCAATTAATATTGGAGAAGTCACAGTAGAAAGATGGAGTTGGGAAGCTTTAGCCTTTAGCCGCACAAACACACGGTGATTCTTTGTTTAAAATTCACGGAGGTGAAACTTTACTATGGATCAGAGCGCGGTCAAGCGAACGTGAATTGAATTGAAATATTTATTTAAAACCTGCACAGTACAAATAAACACAGGTTTTTTTGTTTTTTTTACATTTTGGCAGAGATATTAATGCAAGGCTTGAAAAGGGGTTGGATGAAACAGATGCTTATAATAGCCCAACCCCTCTCACTCATTCCACATTTAACATAAACAATATAATACAAGTACAATACTCACTAAACAAAAACAAGAAAAACTCCTGTACACTAACAATACTATGAGACGAGACAAAACACACACACACACACACACACACTCACTCACACACACACACACACACACACACGGGCCCAGACACTCTCTGACCACACACCTCTCTCCCAACGCTCTGTGCTGAGGGCATCACTCTCTTTCCTCCTCGTACTTCTTCAGTACTTCTTTTTTAAACAGTGTCTTAAATTGAATCATGCTAGAACATATTTTTAAGTTGTCCCCTAAGTTGTTCCACAGAGTGACTCCACGCACTGAAATGCACATTGATTTTAAAGTGCTTCTAAATTTAGGCAAATATAATTTGTTGTTTCCTCTTAAACTGTATCAATCAATCAATGTTTACTTATATAGCCCTAAATCACTAGTGTCTCAAAGGGCTGCACAAACCACCACGACATCCTCGGTAGGCCCACATAAGGGCAAGGAAAACTCACACCCAGTGGGACGTCGGTGACAATGATGACTATGAGAACCTTGGAGAGGAGGAAAGCAATGGATGTCGAGCGGGTCTAACATGATACTGTGAAAGTTCTATCCATAATGGACCCAACACAGTCGCGTGAAAGTTCAATCCATAATGGATCCAACACAGTCGCGAGAGTCCAGTCCAAAGCGGATCCAACACAGCAGCGAGAGTCCCGTTCACAGCGGAGCCAGCAGGAAAACATCCCAAGCGGAGGCGGATCAGCAGCGCAGAGATGTCCCCAGCCGATACACAGGCGAGCAGTACATGGCCACCGGATCGGACCGGACCCCCTCCACAAGGGAGAGTGGGACATAGGAGAAAAAGAAAAGAAACGGCAGATCAACTGGTCTAAAAAGGGAGTCTATTTAAAGGCTAGAGCAGGGGTGCCCATTACGTCGACCGCGGGGGGCTAGTCAGTCGATCTCGAGCCAGGCTTTTAAAAAAAATAGACCTAAAAATGAGTGATCATCAATCTTCACCAAGACGTCACTTAAATGACATTCACGGTACCGGAGGGTCTTGTGAGATGACGCTGGCTGCTGCAAGATCATTATTATTGAAATATGACCGAGAGGAAGGCGAGAAACACTTTTTATTTCAACAGACTCTTCCGTCAAAACTCTAAAGGCCGACTGCACATTTCCTATCTTCACAATAAAAGCCCTGCTTCATGCTGCCTGCGCTAACTAAATACAGAGTCTCGGAAAACTGGCGTGCACAAGCGATCCCTCAGAAAGCTGGCGTGCACATCACTTGTGCACGCCAGCTTTCTGAGACTCTTATTTTGTTAGCGCAGGCAGCATGAAGCAGGGCTTTTATTGTGAAGATAGGAAATGTGCAGTCGGCCTTTAGAGTTTTGACGGAAGGGACGGCGCGAAAGTCTGTTGAAATAAAAAGTGTTTCTCGCCTTCCTCTCTGTCATTTTTTATAATAATGAACTGGCAGCAGCCAGCGTCATCTCACAAGACCCTCGGGTGCCGTGAATGTCAATCAAGCAAGCTACGGAATTTGCCGCCAATGTTTTTCTTGTAAAGTGTATGGAAGCTGGATGAATTAGATGCCAAAAACTGGCGTTATCATCATTACTGTCTGATTCCAATCAATGCAAGTCATCAGAATCAGGTAATACACCAACTTATATTTTTGTCTTTGTGAAAGAAAGACATCTATATGTGTTACACATGCTTGTATTATCATTAAACACATTTAACTTGTTTACAAAAATGTCTCTTTCATAAATAAATAAATATAAATGATATATATAAATGGGGTAGATCCCCTCGAGTTGGTCAATTGAAAAGTAGCTCACCTGCAGAAAAAGTGTGGGCACCCCTGGGCTAGAGTATACAAATGAGTTTTAAGGTGAGACTTAAATGCTTCTACTGAGGTAGCATCTCAAACTGTAACTATGGTGATCATCTCTATCATGGAATAGGTTTGTATATTGGATGGTAGAGAGTTTTGGGATGCCCTAAACATAATTTGAGCAGTTTTAAAGTTGATCACATCCTTCAGTTTAAGTTGCTTTAAGTCCATAAATAGTGGATTTGAATGATGTCTTAGTGAACATTGGAAACAATCACAATGAAATGTCAACCAGCAGGTTTCGGTGAGAAAATTGTGGTTAAAAAGTTGATTCTTACCGGAGAAAAGCTGAGCTTGTGCCGTCCATGAAGCTGCCGTCGACTTCCCTGAGACACTGGCGTCAACACACCCGTGGAGACACACTTCCGACTATCAGGTACTATTTAACTCACTAAAACACTAGCAACACAATAGAAAGATAAGGGATTTCCCAGAATTATCCTAGTAAATGTGTCTAAAACCATCGGAATCCGTCCCAATGCAATCGCGTTTTTTTTTTTTTTCTAGTCCGTCGCTATCAATATCCTCAAACATGAATCTTTCATCCTGGCTCAAATTAATGGGGAACTTGTCGTTTTCTCGGTCCGAATAGCACTTTTTGTTGGAGGCTCCCATTAAAAACAATGTGAATATGTGAGGAGCCATCAAACATGTGACGTCATCGTCTGCGACTTCCGGTAGAGGCGGGGCTTTTCTCTCAACACCGAAAGTTGCAAACTTTATCGTCTGTTCTCTACTAAATCCTTTCAGCAAAAATATGGCAATATGGCAAAATGATGAAGTATGACACATAGAATGGAGCTGCTATCCCCGTTTAAATAAGAACATCTCATTTCAGTAGGCCTTTAAAGGGATGTGTTGTGTTGCCATGGAAATCATGTCAATATTATTACAGCATGATTGGTAATACCAAACTATCTCTTCAAAACCTTAAATGGCAGTGGGGCTTTGTTAAAGTAGTAGTTTTCTTCAACCAAGCTGGCTGAATTAAAGACGGCATGTTTTGCAGCTGAGGTGTAACAAAGTGTGGTGGTTGTTATTAAAGTCAAGGACCACACACAAGAAGAAGAAACCACGATGGTGTTTACTTGCACGACATAACCAGAATGTGACCCTCTTAGCCAGTGCCACACTCAGTGTGTGTGTGTGTGTGTGTGTGTGTGTGTGTGTGTGTGTGTGTGTGTCCAGAGATATATTTCTTTTGAGTGACTCACCCACAGAACCGGATGCTCTGCTTTGGATATTAATGACATAAATAGTGGTGTCCTAACACAAATAAGAACATGGAGGTATCATTCATTGATGAGTGTAATGAGCGACTCTAAAGACAATTTAATGACCGCCAATAGAAAAGCCAATTATATCATCCTGCTTTTACAAAGATGGTAATGCTCGGAGATGTATTGTTGGAGCAAATTGTGTTCAAAGGGAGCTTGTGTTCAAATGGAAATGGTGTTAGATGTAAATATAAACAGAATACAATGATTTGCAAATCCTTTTCAGGCCATATTCAGTTGAATATGCTACAAAGACAACATATTTCATGTTCAAACTCATAAACATTTTTTTCTGTGTGCAAATAATCATTAACTTTAAAATTTGATGCTAGCAACACGCGACAAAGAAGTTGGGAAAGGTGGCAATAAATACTGATAAAGTTGAGGAATGCTCATCAAACACTTATTTGGAACATCCCACAGGTGTGCAGGCTAATTGGGAACAGGTGGGTGCCATGATTGGCTATAAAAGCAGCTTCCATGAAATGCTAAGTAACTCACAAACAAGGATGGGGTGAGGGTCACCACTTTGTAAGCAAATTGTCAAACAGTTTTAGAACAACATTTCTCAACGAGCTATTGTAAGGAATTTAGGGATTTTACCATCTACGGTCCGTAAAATCATCAAAAAGTTCAGAGAATCTGGAGAAATCACTGCACGTAAGCGATGATATTACAGACTTTTGGTCCCTCAGGCGGTACTGCATCAAAAACTGACATCACTGTGTAAAGGATATCACCACATGGGCTCAGGAACACTTCATAAAACCACTGTCAGTAACTACAGTTGGCCGCTACATCTGTAAGTGCAAATTAAAACTCTACTATGCAAAGTGAAACCCATTTATCAACAATATCCTGAAACACAGCCGGCTTGGCTGGGCCCGAGCTCATCTAAGATGGACTGATGCAAAGTGGAAAAGCGTTCTGTGGTCTGACGAGTCCACGTTTCAAATTATATTTGGAAACAGAGGACGTGGTGTCCTCCAGAACAAAGAGGAAAATAACCATTCGGATTGTTATAGGCGCAAAGTTGAAAAGCCAGCATGTGTGATGGTATGGGGGTGTATTAGTGCCCAAGGCATGGGTAACTTACACATGTGTGATGGTATGGGGGTGTATTAGTGCCCAAGACATGGGTAACTTACACATGTGTGATGGTATGGGGGTGTATTAGTGAACAAGACATGGGTAACTTACACATGTGTGATGGTATGGGGGTGTATTAGTGCCCAAGGCATGGGTAACTTACACATCTGTGAAGGCACCATTAATGCTGAAAGGTCCATACAGGTTTTGGAGCAACATATGTTGTCATCCAAGCAACGTTATCATGGACGCCCCTGCTTATTTCTGCAAGACAAGTGTTACAATAGCGTGGCTTTGTAAAAAAAGAGTGTGGGTACTTTCCTTGCCCGCCTGCAGTCCAGACCTGTCTCCCATGGAAAATGTGTGGCGCATTATGAAGCGTAAAATAGGACAGCGGAGACCCCGGACTGTTGAAGGACTGAAGCTCTACATAAAACAAGAATGGGAAAGAATTCCACTTTCAAAGCTTCAACAATTAGTTTCCTCAGTTCCCAAACGTTTATTGAGTGTTGTTAAAAGAAAAGGTGATGTAACACAGTGGTGAACATGCCCTTTCCCAACTACTTTGGCACGTGTTGCAGCCATGAAATTCTAAGTTAATTATTATTTGCAAGAAAAAAATAAAGTTTATGAGTTTGAACATGAAATATCTTGTCTTTGTAGCATATTCAACTGAATATGGCTTGAAAAGGATTTGCAAATCATTGTATTCCGTTTATATTTACATCTAACATAATTTCCCAACTCATATGGAAACAGGGTTTGTTTATATATGTCTGTGTTTATAACATTCTATTTTTTTTATATATATAAAACTATCATTTTAGATTAAAGAAACATATGTATTTAGTCCCGAATGTTTGGTGTATCAAACAATATATACTGTACTTTTTTTAAAGACAATATACAACTCTTACCTTGTAGTTCAATTACACATTTATATTTATTCCGTTATTATTCTATCAAGTTATATTTAATATTTTCTCGACAGTATACACGTTTTTCATCGTAATTTAATCACACATACTTGTTTTATTCATATATTTAATTATTATATCAAACTCCTAGTATAACATTATAAAAAATATATATATTAATTTAATTAGAATCCAAAATGTATTTTAAATTTTTAATCAATGATCATAATTGAACCATTTGAAAAAAAAAGAATGAGCAGAGTTGTCCAAACCTTTTCCACAGACGTCCTATAGATTCTTCTGTTGTTTATCAAACATGCTTGTTTTATAAGAATATTATGCTAATTGCAAAATAGTTTTACAAGTAAATTATACCCCTGCTATAAAAACTTGGCTGACGTGTCCTTTTGGTTGAAGTTAAATGTGCACAATTACTGTATGCCAAGCAAGTTGTGGTTTTGAATGTAAAATATCTTTATTCGACCCTCTCAAAAGGTGTTGGAGTAACAGAAACGTTCATAGTGAGCTGTAATACTATTCACATAAAGGAATTAAAATAGACAACGTTTAAATCAAAGTCAGCATCATGTCATTAGAAACCATTCATATAAAGCAACAAACATTTTCTTTCTTGTAGATTCATATATTTTTTCCCCTAGATTTTTTTTACCCCCCCTTAAATGCATTTTCAGGGTGTCGACCGTTCAAGTGTAATTACAGTATTTCCTTGAATTACTGCCGGGTCAAACTCGTTTCACTAAATAATTAGCAAATGCCTAAAATTACTGCCGGGTCAAACTCGTCACGTCACGAGTGACACTTCACCTGTCATCATTTTCAAAATGGAGGAGGCTGATTTCAATCATTTGAAATCGCATAAAGTGAAGAAGATTAAGAGCTATTCAGTAGGATTTAAGGTCCAAGCTATTGAATATGCTAAAAAGAACAGTAAGCAGCTATGTTTTATTAATATACCGTAGCTGCGTGTGTCAAATAGGAGTCATTAAATGACTCCCACCTCCTGGTGGTAGAGGGCGCTAGTGATCCTTCTTGCGACTACTCGGCTGCAGAAGAAGTGACAACAAGCAGCAAGAGTTTATTTTTTCCTCTCGCTTGCACTTTTAACATGGAGGATTACATATCTAAAATAAAACAGTTTTCTAAACTGGACTTTCAATGGAAGCAGGAGGTAATAAAGGAAGATCTCCATCGAGACAGAGAGACTTTTAAAACTGAAGAAGGATAAGGAAGACTTCTATAAACAAGTTATCGATGCTTTTGATCAGAAGGAGCTGCGCATGGACTTCATTTATAAGTAAAGGTAAGACCATAATAATGTTTTTTTTATTAAATGTGCTTTTCATGATGGTATCCTTACATCACACTCAAATTTATAAGCGCAGGCCTAAATTTACCGCATGCCTTTGGTAAGTGCCGGAGTGAAAAGAGGTTTTAAAATAATTAGCGCATGCTTGCCTTTACCGCATGCCTTTGGTAAGCGCCGGAGTGAGAAGAGGTTTGAAATTAATTAGCGCCCCGGCGGCAATTCAAGGAAATACGGTAATTAAAAAAAAAAAAAGGTGATATGATGTGACGGAACAACAACCATCATAGCAAAATACACGGAAAGTCAACTAAGGATTAGAGCAACACGTTCAAATAACCTCATAGATTTCTTTTACAAAACAAAACATTATAAAATTATTCTTTTTTTTTTTTTTTCCTCAACACTTTTGGCAATATTTCAGGATTGAACATAAAAAAAACAACTATAATCAAAGAAACATAAATCACTGGACATTAGTTAGGCCCCTCCCCCCAACATGATGTGTTTTATACATGAAAAAAACATTTACATGGAAATCATTTGAAACGCTTTCTTTGTGTCTTTTGAACATAAGATGGCGGAGTCCCACCCCCACACCCCCTCCACCATCCCCAAAATCAAGCGGGACATCCGGGTCGGACCTGGAATCCGCGGGTAAGGACCCACCTGGCGTCGCTTGTCGAGAGCTCAGTCGGAGTGTCGTAGTCTCTTATTTGTTTTATCGTAGAAAAACAAAACAAAAACCTACAGTGTCACTACTTGTTTTGCTGGTTCTGCACCACATCTGGATCGAAGAGTTCTTAGAGGCACCTGGAGTAGTAGAAAGATGTGCTCATCAGGGTCACGATAGCGTCACTTCCCCGTCTTTTAAGGTTGTCAGTTGGGCAACAAAAAAAAAGTCCTCAGGATCCGGGCGGGGGAGAAAAAAAAAATCACGCCCGTGTGCCCGATGACGCTTGGAAGTCCAAACAGGAACATGTAGGCCTCTTTTCTTTCACTCTTTTTTTTATTTTTCTAGGATTTTTGAAAGCGAAAGTCATCCTAGAATATTTCAATCCTAGCGTCTTCCCCATCAAGACACTTTATCTGCCGCCTTCTTTATGCAAGCCCATGGAGAAGATCCATGCTTGGCTCTCAGCATGTGGATTAGTTCTTTTGAAGCCAAAGAAAAAACACGCATTTTCTACAATGTCTGTACATAGAACAATGATTTCTAGTATTTTTTTTGTCCCCCTCGTGCTTTTAGAAAGAAAAGCGCTCGGCACTGCGATGGTCGATGAGGCTAAACATCTATGGAACAGCAGCTCGCAAAAGTGAGTACCCTCCTCACCTTTCAGCAACCATCTGTATGTAGACCAGGGGTCCCAAATACGCGGGCCAATTGCAATGGGAACATTTGATGTTGGTGTGGCCCGCCACTTTTATATGAACGGTGCTTTACATGTAGACCAGGGCTGTCAAACTCAAACACAGAGTGGGCCAACATTTAAAAGTGAACAAAGCCGCGGGCCAAGGTTGAACAAATGAACCTTTTAATAGGGACCCAAACAAGTTTTGCATTAAATATTGAACAAGCAAGGCTTATATAACTTTATAGTGACATGTCAAATCCAGTTTCAAAGAATAACAATTTAAAAATATCAATGGCATATCAAATAAAATTCAAATACAAATTGAATGCCTCGTTTCTATTTGCAGCCTTCTGAGGTAAATATCAAAATATATTGTAGCGTCCCGAAAGAGTTAGTGCTGCAAGGGGTTCTGGGTATTTGTTCTGTTGTGTTTACGTTATGTTACAGTGCAGATGTTCTCCCGAAATGTGTTTGTCATTCTTGTTTGGTGTGAGTTTACAGTGTGGCGCATATTTGTAACAGTGTTAATGTTGTTTGTACGGCCACCCTCAGTGTGACCTGTATGGCTGTTGACCAAGTATGTCTTGCATTCACTTATGTGTGTGTAATAGCCGCATGAGGGGTCTGCACGCTGTTTGTATGATTGGAATGCGGACGTGACGACAAGTTTTAGAGAATGCTAAAGGCAGTGCCTTTAAGCACGCCCTCAATATTGTTGTCTGGGTGGAAATCGGGAGAATGTTTGCCCCGGGAGATTTTCGGGAGGGGAACTGAACTTCGGGAGGATTGGCAAGTGTGAGAAATTGCGGTGTTACAGCGGGCCAGCTGTAATGTTAATTTGATATTGCCTAAAGGGCCAAATTAAATTACACGGCGGGCCAGAGTTTGACACCCATGATGTATACCCTCGATTTTTCCGGGAGACCCCCAATTTTCAGTGCACCTCCAGGGGTGATCATTCTCCCAAATTTCACCCTAACAACAACATTTCGAGGCACTCCGTGGAGGCACTGCCTTTAAGGTCCTCTACAACCTGTACAAACAACGTGCCAGCCCAGCCACATGTTGTGTTTAACTTTTGAAGACGCAGTAAGCGACTGTAAGACATAGTTGATCAACTGTCACGTCTGGGTGGCATCGTGGCGTGTGTTTGCCTTCTCGTGGTGCAGCAGAGATGGAACACAGCGTTAAGGTAGGAATGAAGATTTATTCCTAACTACAAAAAGAAACTAATAACAGAGATACTGGCACATAGGCACTAAAGACAAAACAAACAGAACTAGTGTGGAAGCTAGATTTGAACTGAAAGCGCTAGTATGTAAACTAGGGACAAGTAAACAAACAAAATAGCATGGAAGCTAATAGGGTGAAAAAAGATAGTTACCACAATGCGGGAAGAGAGATGTCACTTGTTGTGTGTAGCAAACTATAGTCCGAGAACGAATGACAAACAAGGGCGGTCTTAAATAAGGAGATAATTAATCAAATCAGGTGCATGACGACAAACAAGAAACAGGTGACACTAAATGAGTAACCATGACAACAGAAACCAAACAGGAAGTGCCACTGGGAACCAAAGACGTCGAATACAACACAGGATGATAACAAAACAGAAACAAAACCAGAATATGACATGGTCCAAGACGTGGACCATGACATCAACAGCCATACAGGTCACACTGAGGGTGGCCGTGTAAACAACTTAATCACTGTTACATATCCGCGCCACACACAATACATCCCCCCGCCCCCTATGGTAGCCCGGAAGAGTTAGGGCTGCATGGGATTCTGGGTATTTGTTCTCTTTTTTGTTTATGTTGTGTTACGGTGCGGATGTTCTCCCAAAATGTGTTTGTCAATCTTGTTTGGTGTGGGTTCACAGTGTGGCGCATATTTGTAACAGTGTTAAAGTTTTTTATACGGCCACCCTCAGTGTGACCTGAATGGCAGTTGATCAATTATGCCTTGCAGTCACTTCCGTGGGTCTGCAGAAGCCTCAAACATGTGACCGGGCCGTGACGGTAGATTGTAGAGGACGCTAAAGGCAGTGCCATCACGGCACGCCCTTAATATTCTTGTCCGGGTGAAAATCGGGAGAATTAATACGCTGGGAGATTGTCGGGAGGGGCACTGATATTTGGGGGTTTCCCGGAAAGATAG
Source organism: Nerophis ophidion (assembly GCF_033978795.1). Classification (NCBI taxonomy): domain Eukaryota; kingdom Metazoa; phylum Chordata; class Actinopteri; order Syngnathiformes; family Syngnathidae; genus Nerophis; species Nerophis ophidion. The sequence continues at coordinate 78,791,103 of NC_084616.1, forward strand.
CAAGTATGAATTCATTTAAAAGTGCATGTTAGATTTAAATCTTTTCTTGCGGCCCAGCCTCACCCACTTTCTGCATCCAGTGGCCCCCAGGTAAATTGAGTTTGAGACCCCTGATGTAGATTCTTTAGACCAGGGGTGTCTAAAGGGCAGCCCGGGGGCCATTTGCGGCCCGCAGCTAATCGTTTACCAGCCCGCCACACATTCTGCAAAAATTGCAAAATTGATAGTATTGCAAACATTTTTAAAAACATTACAAAAAGTGGAATGAGGTGAAATCTAATGAGAAAAAGTGGCAATGTTGACACAAAGCTGCCATGCAGGCAGTTTTTTGTTTGTTCCTTTTGTCTTTATTTTATTTTTTTTCCATTGTTCAGAAAAAAAGGACAAAAAAAATCTGTTATAATTACTTAAAAATGATCACTTTAAAATGTTTTATGTGGAAAAACTATTGCATATGTTGTGTGGTTGCCATATATAAACATCAAAGTTTTGACAAAAGAGCATAAAACAAACAAGATAATTGTTCAAACTTAAAAACGACAGATATATCGGAAGTTGATCTTGAAATTTAAGTGTTAAAAGTAAAATAAAAAAAAACTAATAAAAATGCATCACTTTATAAGTGGGGAACCTTTCGGATCTCAAATATATTTTGTAGGATTTTATTTAACTTTTCACTGTGATTACTCAAAAATATGAAATAATTAAAATCAATGTTGTCCTGCATTATTGATCTTTGAGGGCTTTAATTGATCAATAAAGGAACTTTCCTGAAGGAATCAATAAAGTACTATCTATCTATCTAAATACTGCATATTTCAGTTTTACTATAATAAACAAAGTTGTCTTTGACAGAAAAGGCATAAAACCTTATTTGTTTTACTTTATATCAACCTCAAGTTGATATAGAGATTTACTGTAAGCATTAAATAAAAATAATAATAATAATTTGACTTAATTTTAACATTTTAGTGACTGAGACCCTCTATGCTCCCCAGGAGCCTTAAGGATTAAAAAAAATCCATATATGTTGTTACGGTTTGAAAATGAAAAATATCAAAATGGCCCCATATTTAAGACAATTACAGTAGGAAGGGGATTCATATGGCCCCATTTGGCATGGTTTACCAAACACATGAAACGTGACAAACTAGGGAAATGTACTATAAATTTCCGCCGCCACTTTTTAAAAATGTGTTTTGTGGGCAATTCCAACTTTGACCACAGCGTCAGTTGCTATGTAGAATGGTGCTTTACACCATTTCTTCCTCTCACGCCAGATCCACCAGGACCGGGGACAAATGAATCCCTCCCCGACTGTGTTTGACTCATTTTCACTTGATAGTACAAAACCGAAAAGCAGTGAAGTTGTCACGTTGTGTAAATTGTAAATAAAAACGGAATACAATGATTTGCAAATCCTTTTCAACCCATATTCAATTGAATTGACTGCAAAGACAAGATATTTAATGTTCCAACTAGTAAACTTTGTTGTATTTTGCAAATATTAGCTCATTTGGAATTTGATGCCTGCAACATGTTTCAAAAAAGCTGGCACAAGTGGCAAAAAAGACTGAGAAAGTTGAGGAATGCTCATCAAACACTTATTTGGAACATCCCACAGGTGAACAGGCTGATTGGGAACAGGTGGGTGCCATGATTGGCTATAAAAGCAGCTTCCATGAAATGCTCAGTCATTCACAAACAAGGACGGGGCGAGGGTCAGCACTTTGTCAACAAATACATGAACAAATTGTCCAACAGTTTAAGAACAACATTTCTCAATGAGCTTTTGCAAGGAATTTAGGGATTTCACCATCTACGATCCGTAATATCATCAAAGTGTTCATGGGTAACTTCCACATCTGTGAAGGCACCATTCATGCTGAAAGGTACATACAGCTTTTGGAGCAACATATGTTGCAATCCAAGCAATGTCTCTTTCACGGACGCCCCTGCTTATTTCATAAAGACAATGCCAAGCCATGTGTTACAACAGCGTGGCTTCATGGTAAAAGAGTGTGAGTACTAGACCGGCCTGCCTGTAATCCAGACCTGTCTCCCAGTTGCTATGTAGAACGCTAAAACTATTTTATTATCTCACTCTTCACCACCTCAGTAATTGTGCTCTGGACATTGCATTGCTGCAACGTCAACGGAACACCCATCAGACATCTGACTCCTCCCTCCTGTACCCTGTACCCCTTTATTCGCCATCTTCTTGACAATGCCTAAATGTAAACTATTGCCAACCTGCATTTCAATGCAGTTTCTATGCCGTGAGATGAAGCCCAAACAAAATCTCGTTGACATGTATGACTTAAGTGTTGTTATGACAATGACAGTAAAATTAAGTGAAAATCTGTGGCACATAATGAAGCTTAAAATAGCACAACGGAGACTCCGTTTTGCTCGCTACACCTATAAGTGCAAGTTAAAACTCTACTATGCAAAGCGTAAGCCGTTTATCAACAACACCCAGAAACGCCGCCGGCTACGCTGATGAACTGATGCAAAGTGGAAAACTGTTCTGTGGTCTGACGAGTCCACATTTCAAATTGTTTTTAGTAACCGGTCGTCATGTTCTCTGGAACAAAGAGGAAAATAACCATCCGGATTGTTATAGGCGCAAAGTTCAAAAGCCAGCATGTGTGATGGTATGGGGGTGCATTAGTGCCCAAGGCATGGGTAACTTACACATCTGTGAAGGCACCATTAATGCTGAAAGGTACATACAGGTTTTAGAGCAACATATGTTGCCATCCAAGCAACGTTATCATGGACGCCCCTGCTTATTTCAGCAAAACGATGCCAAGCCAAGTGGTACAACAGTGTGGCTTCATAGTAAAATAGTGCGGGTACTAGACTGGCCTGTGTGGTGCAATATGAAGCCTAAAATATACAAACGGAGACCCCTGACTGTTGAACAACTTTAGCAGTGCATCAGTCAAGAATGGGAAAGAAAGAAAAGCTTCAAAAATGTGTCTCCTCAGTTCCCAAACGTTTACTGAGCGTTGTTAAAAGGAAAGGCCATGTAACACAGTGGTAAAAATGCCCCATGTGACAACTTTGTTGCAATGTGTTGCTGCCATTAAATTCTAAGTTATTGATTATTTGCAACAACAAAAAATACTTTTCTCTGTTGGAACATGAATGATCTTGTCTTTGCAATCTATTCAATTGAATATAAGTTGAAAAGGATTTGCAAATCATTCTGTTTTTATTTACCATTTACACAACGTGCCAACTTGGTTTGGGATTTGTAAATGAATGCTTCTATACAAGCTGCACACTGACTACTCCAAAGTATAGCCACACCCATTTAGACATACCGTCCTAGAATGATCCCTGTAATGTGAGGGGTGTACTCCTTTTTGTGAGCCACTCTAGATTCAGCATAAGGGCTTTTTTTGTTTTGTTCATATTGCCTTAAGGCCCAGCTTGTAAACCTTTTTTACGAGTCCATCCCAAATGCATCAAAATTCCCCTTGAACACAGTGCTGCGTATACAGCTTCCTGAGAGTTAGCTAGCAAGCATCCAAGTTGTAGTAGTAGTATTATTCATAGTAGTATTTCTAGCTATCTGCTCACGACTGTACTCGCTCTGTTCAAAGTGAGAGGATGTAGTTGCAGAGTCGGCGCCGATGTGACTTATCGGTCCATTCCTCCGACTGTGGTGTGAATGCAACACAAACCGTTAGTATTCAAGTTGTGACCGCCTGCGTGTTTAGTTTTTTTCAACCCGCACAGTCGGGACACGGAGTAAACTGGATTAAATCTATCTTCTAGTTCAGTGGTTCTTAACCTGCGTTCGATCGAACCCTAGGGGTTCGGTGAGTCGGCCTCAGGGGTTGGGCGGAGGTCGAGACACACCCAACTCATCGTGTACATAAAAACTTCTCCCCATCGGCGTATTATGGATACCGCCAAACAACGTTCCCTCTAATTTTCCATCTGATTCGCAGGTGTGTAATTTGTTGTGAGTTCATGCACTTTGGTGGTTTTGTTCTTTGAACAAGTTCATGCAAGGTTTATTTTGTCTGCTCGCGGAAAACAAACATCCTAATCTACGATTTGACAACCCTCGAACGGACTTGAAGCTGTGGAAACACGACCAGGCTGTTCCGAAAACACCCCCGAGGTCACCTCAATGATAGACGCTTTTGACCTCCCTCCCTCCCTCCTCAACGACACCTGGGGTCGAACTTTAGCAGATCGGCGTCAGTCTACATAACATTACATCATCACACCCAAGACATTTGGGCATACACACACAAACCTCCCCCACCCCCACCCCATGCCTTCACCACCGCTTTTTCCCCTCGGGGTGATGGTCGGATGGCAGCGCTTCAAGGCAGCAGTTGCCTTCCAGGGTCCCAACTCCCCGCCCCTCTGTTGCGAGTTTTTGGTGATTAAATGTAACGTGTTTATGTGTGCATTGCACGGAGGTTTTTTCCCACTCCAGTCTAGGCCCCCCTTAGGAGCCCAGTCTAGATTGTGTTTTTTTACTCATCTTCTTCCCCAGCGTTTTACCTTTTATGGGGGCACCTCATGGCGACCCATCAGCGTTCCTGTTCTGTAACCCTGTATCTGTTTGTTTGTCTAATCTTGAACGGGTTTGTGCTGTACACAAACATTTCGTTGAACTTGTTGCAATGACAATAAAGACCTACTTACCTACTGACCTGCACCAGTAAAAAAAAAAACATATAACTTTGTCTTGGATTCACTAAAGAAGTGTTCGGTGAATGCGATTATGAAACTGGTGGGGTACGGTACCTCCAACAAGGTTAAGAACCACTGTTCTAGTTACTGTACCAAACCGGTTTGACATCTGAACTTTTCCTAGTTTGGTTGACAGTACAACATTAGCATTGGTATTTTAATGTAAACAAGTGCCTGCAGGTGTAGATTAAGAGTCTATAATTGTCCTATACCTGGGGTCGGCAACACGCGGCTCTTTGATCACTCTGATGTGGCTCAGCTGCATACTTGCCGACCCCCACGATTTTTCCGGGAGGTTTCCGGATTTCGGTGCCTCTCCCAAAAAAATTCCGGGGCTAACAAACCCGCACAACAACATTGAGGGAAAGCCGTGATGGCAATTCTTTTAATGTCCCAAACAACAATGTCCTCTACAACATGTCGTCTCGCCCGCTTTTACGCCGTGCTTTCTGCGTGCCAGCCGGCATACGTAAATGACTGCAAGGCATACTTGGTCAACAGCCACACAGGTTACACTGATGGTTGTGATATAAAAAACTTTAACACTCATACTAATATGCGCCACACGGTGAACCCACACCAAACAAGAATGAAAAACACATTTTGGGAGAACATCCGCACTGTAAGACAACATAAACACAACAGAACAAATACCCAGAATCCCATGAATCCCTAACTCTTCCGGACTACATTATGCACCTCCGCTACCACCAAACCCCCCCCCCCCCCCCCCCCCCAACCCCGCCCACCTCAACCGACGCACGGAGGGAGGGAGTGTATAATGCAGCCCGGAATCGTTAGGGATACATGGGATTCTAGGTATTTGTTCTGTTGTGTTACGATGCGGATGTTCCCCTGAAAGGTGTTTGTCATTCCTGTTTGGTGTGGGTTCACAGTGTGGCGCATATTAGTAATAGTGTTTGAGTTGTTTAGACGGGCACCTTTAGTGTGACCTGTATGGCTGTTGAACAAGTATGCCTTGCAATCACTTATTTGTCTCTGCAGAGGCGCTATACAACACGTGACTGGGCTGGCAAACTGTTAGTACAGGTTGTAGCGGGCGCTAAAGGTTGTGACATCATAGCATGTCCTGATTGTTGATGTTAGGATGAATATCAGAAGACATTAGCGAGAATAGTTACTCTGAAATTTGTGAGTCTCCCGGAAAAATTGGGAGGGTCGGCAAGTGTGATGATGTCAGGCGGCATTCACATAGAACTCGCGGGCCGCACTATCATTACATTTTCAAAGTAAGGTGGGGGCAGCGTGTCTGAGAACCCTAGTTTATAAAATAGCAAAAAGCAAAAAAAAACCTCTGTATGCAGTGTTATTTCATTTTAAATTTCAAATGAGTTTTGTGGCTCCCATTGTTTTCTTTATTTTGTGAACCCACACCAAACAACAATGACAAACACATTTCGGGAGAACAGCCACACCGTAACACAACATAAACACAACAGAACAAATGCCCAGAATCCCATGTATCCCTAACTTGTCCGGGCTACATCATACACCCCCGCTACCCCTCTCTCTTCGTGCGTTGGTTGAGGTGGGTGGGATTGGGGGGGCGGGGTTTGGTGGTAGCGGGGTGTATAATGTAGCCCGGAAATGTTAGGGATGCATGGGATTCTGGGTATTTGTTCTGTTGTGTTTATGTTGTGTTACAGTGCGGATGTTTTCCCAAAATGTGTTTGTCATTCTTGTTTGGTGTGGGTTCACAGTGTGGCGCATATTAGTAAGAGTGTAAAAGTTGTTTATATCACAACCATCAGTGTAACCCGTGTGGCTGTTGACCAAGTATGACCGGCTGGCATGCAGACAGCAGGGCGTAAAAGCGGGCGAGACGACATGTTGTTGAGGACATTAAAAGACTCTATCACGGCACTCCCTCAATGCTGTTGTGCGGATTTGTTATCCCCGGAATATAAACAGGTCAAAATGGCTTTTTGAGTGTCAAAGGTTGCCGACCCCTGTCCTAAACGTTACCTACTTATATCTTTGTTTTACTTTTTGTACACAAGGCCAAAATCAGGGTTAAATATAGTGTAAATTAACCCTTCTGCAATATTAGTACAGTTCATAAAGGCTTAAAAACACATTTGTAAACATTTAGTAATGCTGTTTATTCACACATTAATATATTTGATCATTTATATGGGCTATGAATGATGTTGTATATTCCTTTTGTATGCAGTCTGAATCAACCATTTTACAGTACAGTATAGATACAGTTATAAAGGCTTTATTGATCGTGTGTAAACAGGTCACTGATGATGTAACGCTTTGTCGGATACACTTTATTATTTGCAGTGGTGCCTCGGAATGTGAGTTTAATTTGTTCTTTTTGTACCTCAAAAAATCTGAATTGCGAGTTTGTGCAAGGTTTTAAAAAAAGTTTAAAAATCGAACATTACTTAGAACTGATTTTAACCGTAATTGTCGACTCAATTTTGGGCAAAGTGCTGCTGCTTTTTAAATAGCTGTAACTCATATTGATAGCAAGAAAAATGTATAATAAGTGTATTGTGAAATGTGCTGATTTGGCAATATCCGTTTCACCCTTCTTATTATTTAGTTTAGTACAGAAAATGTACAGTATGAAGACACCTATAATTAAGTGTTTTTTATCGACATTAAATCCAGCATCGCTCAGAGAGTTTCCTACAGCAGGTACTTTATTTGTACAGTATGCTGACGCCGACTCCTTTGTTTTCCTTCCGAGCGTTAATTAATGATACCTGCAGGCACAGTTGCTTGTCCAATGAGGCGTCCAAAGTGACATCTGCAGCACTTTTTTGGCCTCCCCGATGATGCCGCAGTCTGCAGAATCACCTGACCGGCGAAAGCTGGATTTTGCGCGTCGTTATAATCGCACTCGGTCACATTTTGGTTTTTAGGTCATTTCTGGTTTTCCTAAGTCAGTTGCGAGGAGTGACCTTTTTTTTTTTTGTAATTTTCCTCCTATATCGCTCAGCAGTAATGTTATTTACATCGTTATTTACAGTAGAGAATCTCCCAGAGATGTTAGTAAAGCTGCTATGCTGGGGTGCTGTTGTTGTTGTTGTTTTAACCCCAACAGGGACTCTCAATGATTTCTTCCCAGGATGTATTTATAAAAAAAATAAATAAATAAATAAGGTGAGAAAAAATAACAAAATCCAACAAGTTCCCCCGGGACAAAGTCAAGAATGTAAATATGTTGTTTCTCCCCACGGCGTAAAGGTATTTGTTGAGAAAGTCAAGTCTTAAATGCACTGTACAACGTTTTTCTTCTCCCCCCTCTCCCTCGAAATATAGTTTATCCCAGTGTTGTTTTTGTTTATTTCACAGAAGCCTGTACATTTGGTTTCTGTATTGACCTTGGGTGATATCCTGATCATTGGAGAGAGGAAGAGAAAGAGAGGAGGAGGAGGAGGAGAGGTGAAGATGTCCAGTGCGATCCTCAGTGAAGGCGTTGGACTCCATACCTCGGCTCTCTTCTGTCCCGGACCTCGATCTGTGAAAACAAAACAGACTTAACCCACGTCATTTCAGGTAAAAACACAGTTTGACATCTGTGATTAAACATGATTTGCTTGTATTTTACCGTTGAAAATACTGGAAATACAAACCCTGTTTCCATATGAGTTGGGAAATTGTGTTAGATGTAAATATAAACGGAATACAAGGATATGTAAATCCTTTTCAACCCATATTCAATAGAATGCACTAGAAAGACAAGATATTTGATGTTCAAACTCATAAACTTTTTTTTTTGCAAATAATAATCAACTTAGAATTTCATGGCTGCAACACGTGCCAAAGTAGTTGGGAAAGGGCATGTTCACCACTGTGTTACATCACCTTTTCTTTTAACAACACTCAAATGTTTGGGAACTGAGGAAACTAATTGTTGAAGCTTTGAAAGTGGAATTCTTTCCCATTCTTGTTTTATGTAGAGCTTCAGTCCTTCAACAGTCCGGGGTCTCCGCTGTCCTATTTTACGCTTCATAATGCACCACACATTTTCCATGGGAGACAGGTCTGGACTGCGGGCGGCCAGGAAAGTACCCGCACTCTTTTTTTTTAACGAAGCCACGCTGTTGTAACACGTGCTGAATGTGCCTTGGCATTGTCTTGCTGAAATAAGCAGGGGTGTCCAAGAAAAAGACGGCGCTTAGATGGCAGCATATGTTGTTCCAAAACCTGTATGTACCTTTCAGCATTAATGGTGCCTTCACAGATGTGTAAGTTACCCATGCCTTGGGCACTAATACACCCCCATACCATCACACATGTGTAAGTTACCCATGCCTTGGGCACTAATGCACCCCCATACCATCACACATGTGTAAGTTACCCATGCCTTGGGCACTAATGCACCCCCATACCATCACAGATGTGTAAGTTACCCATGCCTTGGGCACTAATGCACCCCCATACCATCACACATGCTGGCTTTTCAACTTTGCGTGGATAACAGTGTGGGTGGTTCGCTTCCCCTTTGGTCCGGATGACATGATGTCGAATATTTCCAAAAACAATTTGAAATGTGGACTCGTCAGACCACAGAACACTTTTCCACTTTGCATCAGTCCATCTTAGATGATCTCGGGCCCAGAGAAGGCGGCGGCGTTTCTGGATGTTGTTGATAAATGGCTTTCGCTTTGCATAGTAGAGTTTTAACTTGCACTTACAGATGTAGCGACAAACTGTATTTAGTAACAGTGGTTTCTGAAGTGTTCCTGAGCCCATGTGGTGATATCCTTCAGAGATTGACATTGGTTTTTGATACAGTGCCGTCTGAGGGATGGAAGGTCACGGTCACTCAATGTTGGTTTCCGGCCATGCCGCTTACGTGGAGTGATTTCTCCAGATTCTCTGAACCTTTTGATGATATTATGGAGCGTAGATGTTGAAATCCCTCAATTTCTTGCAATGTCACTTTGAGAAAGGTTGTTCTTAAACTGTTTGACTATTTGCTCACACAGTTGTGGACAAAGGGGTGTACCTCGCCCCATCCTTTCTTGTGAAAGACTGAGCATTTTTTGGGAAGCTGTTTTTATAGCCAATCATGGCACCCACCTGTTCCCAATTAGCCTGCACACCTGTGGGATGTTCCAATAATAAGTGTTTAATGAGCATTCCTTAACTTTGTCAGTATTTATTGCCACCTTTCCCAACTTCTTTGTCACGTGTTGCTGGCATCAAATTCCAAGGTTAATGATTATTTGCCAAAAAAAAAATGTTTATGAGTTTGAACATGAAATATGTTGTCTTTGTAGCATATTCAACTGAATATGGCTTGAAAAGGATTTGCAAATCATTGTATTCTGTTTATATTTACATCTAACACCATTTGCCAACTCATATGGAAACGGGGTTTCCAGGGTCACAAAAAAACTTTCTTTACTTTCAATCCTTACAATCCAAACCAGTTTCAAAGCAGTGCATTAATTTCTCTCAACGTTAGCATCAGAGTCCCTCGTAATTTCAAATGTGGGCCTTTTCTTGAGTGGGTTAGTACTTTCCCTTTTAGTCAAAGCAATGTGCTTTTTGGCTGAACATATTTGCTGTTCTTTGTCGTCGTATTTCCGGCCAAATATTAGCTTCCCCGCATGTGTTCCTCTTTGGACGCCTCCGGAGCCTTCTAATGAAAGACCTTACCAAAGAACACAACTCACACCTTCTGTCGGCTTCATTTGCCATTCATTGAAATTGCCCCCATTGGGTTTTTTTGTCAAATACTAAACACCATTTCAAACACGTTGAAGTTCTTTTTGCACCATTTCAATTGGCATTGTGTACCGAGGGGAAGAACGACAAATCTGTTTATCACAGGACAACCTGCACGCGCTCATGAGAATTTATATTTCTTATGAAAAGTAATACACTGTAGTTATAGATCCTGTTCACTCGGCAGGGGGGAATTCCATGCTATATCATTTTTTGATTGTCTTAACTAAAGTACAGGCCAAATGTTTGGACACACCTTCTCCTCATTTAATGCATCTTTTATTTATTTTCATGACTATTTACATTGTAGATTGTCACTGAAGGCATCAAAACTATGATGTGGAGTTATGTACTTATCAAAAAAAAAAGGTGAAATAACTGAAAACATGTCTTCAGATCTGCTTTTAACCAGTGATTAGTGTTCTGTGTCTTGTAAAGTCTTGTAAATGTCCAGTATTATTATGTATTTCACAATGTACTGCTTTTATATTTCCTGTATTTTATATTATTATTTGGAACTGTTTTTTATTTAAATTTTTTATCCTGTAAAGCAGGGGTCAGCAACCTTTTTGAAAGCAAGAGCTACTTCTTGGGTACTGATTAATGCCAAGGGCTACCAGTTTGATACACACTTCAATAAATTGCCAGAAATAGCCAATTTGCTCAATTTACCTTAAACTCTGTTATTATTAATAATTATTGATATTTATCTTTGTGGAAACACTGATCATCTTAATGATTTCTCACAATAAATATATATTTTTGATGATAAGTTTTAAATAGGTTAAAATCCAATCTGCACTTTGTTAGAATATATAACAAATTGGACCAAGCTATATTTCTAACAAAGACAAATCATTATTTCTTCACGATTTTCCAGAACACATTTTTTAAAAGAAATTCAAAAGACTTTGAAATAAGTTTTTAATTTGATTGGAAGAAGTATTTCACAAATATTCTTTGTCAAAAAAAACAAAAGCTTGAATGAAGAATTAAATTAAAATGTATTTATTATTCTTTACAATAAAAAAATAATAATTGAACATTGATTTAAATTGTCAGGAAAGAAGAGGAAGGAATTTAAAAGGTAAAAAGGTATATGTGTTTAAAAATCCTAAAATCATTTTTAAGGTTGTATTTTTTCTCTAAAATTGTCTTTCTGAAAGTTATAAGAAGCAAATCATTTATTTAAACAAGTGAAGACCAAGTCTTTAACATATTTTCTTGGATTTTCAAATTCTATTTAAGTTTTGTCTCTCTTAGAATTAAAAATGTCAAGCAAAGCGAGACCAGCTTGCTAGTAAATAAATACAATTTAAAAAATAGAGGCAGCTCACTGGTAAGTGCTGCTATTTGAGCTATTTTTAGAACAGGCCAGCGGGCGACTCATCTGGTCCTTACGGGCGACCTGGTGCCCGCGGGCACCGTGTTGGTGAACCCTGCTGTAAAGCAGCTTTGAGTACCGTAGTTTTCGGACTATAAGTCACTCCGGAGTATAAGTCGCACCTGCCAAAAATGCATAATAAAGAAGAAGAAAAAACATATATAAATCGCACTGGAGTATAAGTCGCATTTTTTGCGGAAATTCATTTGATAAAACCCAACACCAAGTATAGAAATTTGAAAGGCAATTTAAAATAAAGAATAGTGAAGAACAGGCTGAATAAGTGTATGTTATATGAGGCATAAATAAGCAACTGCTATGTTAAGCTAACATATTATGGTAAGAGTCATTCAAATAACTAGAACATATAGAACATGCTATACCTTTACCAAACTATCTCTCACTCCTAATCCATAAATCCCATGAAATCTTATACGTCTAGTCTCTTACGTGAATGAGCTAAATAATATCATTTGATATTTTACGGTAATGTGTTAACAATTTCACACATAAGTCGCTCCTGAGTGTAAGTTGCACCCCCAACCAAACTATGAAAAAAACTGACTTATAGTCTGAAAAATACAGTACTGTGAAAAGCGCTATACCAAATAAAATGTATTATTATTATTATTATTATATTCTAGTTACTTCAAAATAGCCACCCTTTGCTCTGGTAGAGTGGCCGTACCAGCAACTTGAGGGTTCCAGGTTCGATCCCCGCTTCTGCCATCCTAGGCAAGACACTTTCCCCACCTGGTCCCAGTGCCACCCACACTGGTTTAAGAAAATGTAACGTAGATATTGGGTTTCACGATGTAAAACACTTTGAGTCACTTGAGAAAAGCGCTATATAAAATACAATTCACTAATTCACATTCTCTCCATGAGCTTCAAGCACACTTGTGAAGTGAAAACCATTTCAGATGACTACCTCTTGAAGCTCATGGAGAGAATGCCAAGAGTGTGCAAAGCAGTCATCAGAGCAAAGTGTGGCTATTTTGAAGAAAGTAGAATATAAAACATGTTTTCTGCTATTTCACCTTTTTTTGTTAAGTACACAACTCCACGTGTTCATTCATAGATTTTGTTGCCTTCATTGACAATCTACAATGTAAATAGTCATGAAAATAAAGAAAATGCATCAAATTTTCAGGCGCTCTGTTGAGTTTTGAGGAAATTAAAGGATTTTAATTGCACCTTATCGTCCGGAAAATACGTTTTTTTACTGTGATGCTTAAAAAAACAGCTTCATGTTGTGATCCGATGGTCGGATCATCACATATTGTTGCTTTTGTAGTTTGACCTCCTTATTTCCTGTTTTGCTTTGTCACCATGGTTGCATATTATTTCCACCTGCTACTCTTGGTTCCCGCACACCTTTTTCTACTGATTGCTGCCTTATATAAGCCGGCCCCTTTTTGTTCTTCTGTCTCAGATTCTAATTTGCTTTCACGCAACAGTTGATGACTTGCTTTCCATGCTATTACTCGCTAGCTCTCATGCTACGCTTTATTTTATTCCTAGCTTTCATGCTAGTTGTTTTGTTTTCCCTTTTTGTGCCTTCATGCCAAGTATTAGTGTATCTGTTTGTTTTCCTAGCTTCCATGCTAGCGCTTTTTGTTTGCCTTTTCTGTCTAGCACCAGTATTTTTGTTCCTAGCCTCGTTATTAGTTACATCCATTTTCCATCCATTTTTCTACCGCTTATTCCCTTTTTGGGGTTGCGGGGGGCGCTGGCGCCTATCTCAGCTACAATCGGGCGGAAGGCGGGGTACACCCTGGACAAGTCACCACCACATCGCAGGGCCAACACAGATAGACAGACAACATTCACACTCACATTCACACTCTAGGGCCAATTTAGTGTTGCCAATCAACCTATCTATCCCCAGGTGCATGTCTTTGGAAGTGGGAGGAAGCAGGAGTACCCGGAGGGAACCCACACATTCACGGGGAGAACATGCAAACTCCACACAGAAAGATCCCGAGCCTGGATTTGAACCCAGGACTGCAGGACCTTCGTATTGAGAGGCAGACGCACTAACCACCGTGAAGCCGTTATTAGTTACAGTTACAGTTATTACAGACCTCATAGTAAGCACCTCAAACGATTTATATCTATTATTTATGTTAGGACTAAGGTTAAAGTTTTCGTTGTATATTAATGCGACCCCCCCACCCCTTTTAAGAGGACGGGCAATATGCGCATGTGTAAAGTTAGGAGGACATGCCTCATTTAGCGCAAAAAAGTCGTTTGGTTTAAGCCAGGTTTCGCTGAGACCGATGACGTTAAGATTGTTGTCTCTGATGATATCATTAACTAACAACGTTTTGGGAGACAATGATCTTATGTTTAAAAAAACCTATATTATAGGTAGTGGGCTGTTTTAGGGAGTTTTTGATCAAATTATCCGTAGTAGCAATATTAATAATGGTGTGTTTATTATGCGCAGTGCATTTAGTATAATTATGACCATATCTAGGAATTGATACGACGGGAATTTTCCGATTGTTTGTTTGTTGCTTTGATAAACTGCATCATAGTTTGCCACCTCAGTAGAACACATGTCCAACTCTGAAACAATCAAAGCAGAAAAAACTTGTTCTAATTTAACTGACTCCTTACCCAGACCAGTAGTCTCGCATCTTCCATTTAAATCTGGCTGCAGGATGGAGGGAAGTGGTGTTCTATGGGGATTAGCCTTCTGCTTTGTTTTTAGCCCCGCTCGGCATCCGCGTTTCCGATCACACCGCTGGCGCCTGCTCCGTAGACGGCCCCCGCTGCTACTAGACTCCCCTGCTTCACAGGCCGCTGGATGTAGCCGCTGAAGTATTCCCGTGCTAGTTAGCAGGTCTAGCAAGCATGCGTCTATCAGTCCAAAACGGCCCGATATGTCCACATCCAGAAGTGTCTGGCGGTCGTACGTGATCACGGAGTTTCCTCCAAGGTTGTCATAGTCATCATTGTCACCGACGTCCCACTGGGTGTGAGTTTCCCTTGCCCTTATGTGGGCCTACCGAGGATGTGGTAGTGGTTTGTGCAGCCCTTTGAGACACTAGTGATTTAGGGCTATATAAGTAAACATTGATTGATTAGTTTAATAAATCCTTATTTCTTACCTTTCACTTTGTTCTTGCCCGAGGCATCCTTGGAAGAACATATGCCACACAAATCTCACACTTCAGTCCTTATTTCCATTTTTGAGCCATTTGTTGTATATGTTTGCACCCAGGAGCATAAAATTGCACAACTGACAAAGCGAAAGAAAAAACAAATCTTACTTACCCTCGACACAGCAAAATCTGCAAAGACACAAACGACACACAACAGTGTTGGTAAAAAAAAAAAGTGCTTATTTGTGCAAAACATTATTATGCTTATGTAAGTCTGAGTTTAGCATCAGAGTCTTTGTTTACGGCTGAGTGAGGACATTCACTGACTGCATGTGTCAGCTTATGTCCTCTTTCAGTGCTCTTTTTCTTCCTATTCATAGCAACGGAGTTCCGTGTTCCTCGTCGCCACTAAGCTAGAGGCCAATTTCTATCAAGGTAAAAAAGAGAAAAAACGGAAGTTGGCACAGCCGATGAAGCAATAGATGCATTCAAACAAGAAACCGTCAGCGGGGTTAATCAGATAAAAACAGAACGACACGCCCACGCTGTGGAATATCTGCAGTTACCATGGAAACCATCAGAGATGGGAGAAGTGAGACATCTTATGTCACTATTCTCTTTATCCGGCTGTCTCGGCTCGACTCCACCTCGCTCACGATCCGCCGCTGTATGGTGGCCTCCACTACTGTACCTCTTATGTCATCGCTCGTGTTTGTCTACTCCACAGCTGATCAGCTCGCTTTTCTTCCGCCGTCCTATCCCTCAGCCTGACTCTTTCATTCCTTTCCCTGCACCGGTGTGCTTCCCGCAAGGCTTAATCAGAGAGATTCAAGCATCCTGACGCAACGTCGTGCAAGAGAGGCACGGAGGGAGCCTCTCCGGCTTCTCAGCGCTGCACCCAAACTAAAACGGCAGACTTAATGAAATCCCACCAGAGTGTGGCCTCTTCGAGGCAGTGACGGTAAATTGTGTGCTTTTGCAAACGTTTTAAAACAATTTATTTGGATGTGTAGTGAAAACAAAATTATTCATTTTGTGTAAACTACTTCTGCACTCAAAAGGGTGCACATGAGTCAAACATACACCCTAAATGTGTTGTACTACAAACCCTGTTTCCATATGAGTTGGGAAATGGTGTTAGATGTAAATATAAACAGAATACAATGATTTGCAAATCCTTTTCAAGCCATATTCAGTTGAATATGCTACAAAGACAACATATTTCATGTTCAAACTGATAATTAACCTAGATTTTCATGGCTGCAACATGTGCCAAAGTAGTTGGGAAAGGGCATGTTCACCAATGTGTTACATCACCTTTTCTTTTAACAACACTCAATAAACGTTTGGGAACTGAGGAAACTAATATTTGAAGCTTTGAAAGTGGAATTCTTTACCATTCTTGCTTGATGTACAGCTTAAGTTGTTCAACAGTCCGGGGTCTCCGCTGTCGTATTTTACGCTTCATAATGCGCCACACATTTTACGTGGGAGACAGGTCTGGACTGCAGGCGGGCCAGGAAAGTACCCGCACTCTTTTTTTTTACGAAGCCGCGCTGTTGTAACATGTGGCTTGGCATTGTTTTGCTGAAATAAGCAGGGGCGTCCATGATATGTTGCTCCAAAACCTGTCTAGACCATTCAGCATTAATGGGGCCTTCACAGATGTGTAAGTTACCCATGCCTTGGGCACTAATTAGGGATGATGTTTGATAAGAAATTATCGAGTTCGGGCCTATTATCAAATCCTCTTATCAATCAATCAATGTTTATTTATATAGCCCTAAATCACGAATGTCTCAAAGGACTGTACAAACCACTACGACTACGTTCTTCGGAAGAACCCACATACGAACAGATTCCTTATCGATTCTCTTATCGAGTCCAGATAGGTTGTTGTACATGGAAAAAAAAAACATTTGGTTTAACAAGAGCTTACTTTTATTGTATAAGAAAAAAATAAAGTCTAATAAATATTGACTGTTACCCTACTAAAAAAAATAAAATAAAATAAATGAATATTGACTGTTGTTACCCAAAGTATATTAAGTGGGATTTTTCAGAAAAACAAATATATACAGTAACACAAAAACAACCTGTCTCTGTGATCACTATAGGTTTGTAAATAATAATATAGTGTTAAATAAAATCAGTCCCTTGGGCACAAAACTGGAAATAATACAGCTCTCCAAAAAGTGCACTTCTGCTACTATTTGACATAACTGTTTGTTATGATGCTTTGACATTTTTGTGCTTTATTTCTTTATTGAAAGAAAATTCTAGGAAGAGAAAAGTTGTTTGCAAATGTGGTTACAATGCTAAAATATGAAATGTTAAAGCTGAAAAAAGAAATACACTTTATTGAGTTAACATTATTTCTTTATGAGCTAGGGAATATAACGACTACACTACCCAGCATGCAACGGGAGGGACGAGCATGCGCGGTTGCCCCAAAAAGTGTTGTTGCATGTTGTCACCCGGCAGTAAACGTCAAGAACTCGTCTGCATTATTTATAATTAGACTGACAACACATATACATGTGATTTTGCTTTGTTTACAAGGAAAGGAAAACAAAAGTGTTGTATATATATATGTATGTGCTGCGGTTGCTTTAAGAACGTTGCGACAGCTGCCGTAAAGGAGGTGCCTTGCTAGCCTGGTTGTGTAGTTGCTGTAGTTACTGACAGCGGTTTTATGAAGTGTTCCTGAGCCCATGTGGTGATATCCTTTACACACTGATGTCGGTTTTTGATGCAGTACCGCCTGAGGGATCAAAAGTCCGTCATATCATCGCTTATGGTGGTAAAAGTGTTGCTCATGTGTTTGTACCCTGCTCAAATCTCTCAGTAAAGTTATTCATTGGATTATGTCTTTTGTTTTGAACTTTATTACACCTTGGAGCGCTTTTTCCCGTCCGTTGTTTTCCTGCTTTCGCTATCTGCGCCTAATGACTGAGCTACGTGACGTCCTTTCTTGTGATGTCTCACGGAGCATTTCTGATCGGGACGGATTCCAATAAAGAACCAAGTTTTTCTTTACTACAGTGGTCTCGATAACGGGTATTCGTTGTCAAAAAGGGGTTCGAGTCCGAGGACTCGGTTCTTTTCTTATCGAACAACCGAGAAAACTGGTTTTGACTATCATCCCTAGCACTAATACACCCCCATACCATCACAGATGATGGCTTCTGAACTTTGCGCCTATAGCAATCCGGATGGTTATTTTCCTCTTTGTTCCAGAGGACACCACGTCCGCAGTTTCCCAATATAATTTGAAATGTGGACTCGTCAGACCACAGAACACTTTTCCACTTTGCATCAGTCCATCTTAGATGATCTCGGGCCCAGCGAAGCCGGCGGCGTTTCTGGGTGTTGTTGATAAATGGCTTTCGCTTTGCATAGTAGAGTTTTAACTTGCACTTACAGATGTAGCGACCAACTGTAGTTACTGACAGTGGTTTTATGAAGTGTTCCTGAGCCCATGTGGTGATATCCTTTACACACCGATGTTGGTTTTTGATGCAGTGCCGCCTGAGGGATCAAAGGTTTTTAATATCATCGCTTACTTGCAGTGATTTCTCCAGATTATCTGAACCTTTTGATGATTTTACGGACCGTAGATGGTAAAATCCCTGAATTCCTTGCAATAGCTCGTTGAGACATGTTGTTCTAAAACTGTTTGACAATTTGCTTACAAAGTGGTGACCCTCACCCCATCTTTGTTTGTGAATTACTTAGCATTTCATGGAAGCTGCTTTTATAGCCAATCATGGCACCCACCTGTTCCCAATTAGCCTGCACACCTGTGGGATGTTCCAAATAAGTGTTTGATGAGCATTCCTCAACTTTATCAGTATTTATTGCCTCCTTTCCCAACTTCTTTGTCACGTTTGCTGGCATCAAATTCTAAAGTTAATTATTATTAGCAAAAAAAAACTAATGTTTATGAGTTTGAACATGAAATATGTTGTCTTTGTAGCATATTCAACTGAATATGGCTTGAAAAGGATTTGCAAATCATTGTATTCTGTTTATATTTACATCTAACACAATTTCCCAACTCATATGGAAACAGGGTTTGTAGTTTTCTGACAATCACACCACTTGATTGTTTGACCCCACGAGTCAGATTGACTTGGAAATTTCCTCACACACACATTGATCCAATATTGATATCAAATTCCGGTCCAATATCAGCAAAAACAAGTAACCCCCCCTAAGAAAATGCTTCCAAAATCTTGCAGTAAAGAAAAATGCATTTTACTTGTGCAAAGCTGGACAGCCAGTTAACTTCCATATGTCCTCCAATAAGTGCACAAATGTGATCTTTATTTGTCATTTAGGGATTTAATTTACAAAATGTAAACATAGTACTCTGTAGGCCAGGGGTCAGCAACCTTTTTGAAAGCAAGAGCTATTCTTGGGTACTGATTCATGCCAAGGGCTACCAGTTTGATACACACTTCAATAAATTGCCAGAAATAGCCAATTCACCTTTAACTCTGTTATTACTAATAATTAATGATCTTTATCTTTGTGGAAACATTGTTCATCTTAATGATTTCTCACAATAAATATAAACTATGAAACATAGTTTATCTTCAATTTCAACTCTTTAAAATTCAACCAAAAAAAGAAGAGAAAAACTAGCTAATTTGAATATTTTGGAAAACATTTTAAAAATAATTTTTGGAGCATCATTAGTAATTAAACCTGATAAAGATTAATTTTAGAATTTTGATGACATGTTTTAAATAGGTTAAAATCCAATCTGCACTTTGTTAGAATATATAACAAATTGGACCAAGCTATATTTCTAACAAAGACAAATCATTATTTTAGAAAAAAATTCCAAAGACTTTGAAATAAGATTTAAATTTGATTCTACAGATTGTATAGATTTGCCAGAATAATTTTTTGGAATTTTCATCATAAAGTTGTAGAAATACTATACAAATATTTTTCGTCGGAAAAACTGAAGCTAAAATGAAGAACTACATTAAAATGTATTTATTATTCTTTACAATAAAAAAAAAAAAATTATTTGAACATTGATTTAAATTGTCAGGAAAGAAGAGGAAGGAATTTAAAAGGTAAAAAGGTATATGTGTTTAAAAATCCTAAAATCATTTTTAGTTTTGTATTTTTTCTCCAAAATTGTCTTTCTGAAAATTATAAGAAGCACAGTAAAAAAATAATGTATTTATTTAAACAAGTGAAGACCAAGTCTTTAAAATATTTTCTTGGATTTTCAAATTCTTTTTGAGTTTTTTCTCTCTTAGAATTAAAAATGTCGAGCAAAGCGAGACCAGCTTGCTAGTAAATAAATACAAATTAAAAAATAGAGGCAGCTCACTGGTAAGTGCTGCTATTTGAGCTATTTTTAGAACAGGCCAGCGGGCGACTCATCTGGTCCTTACGGGCACTGGGTTGGTGACCCCTGCGATAGGCTATTAGGAGCGAGCAGCTACACAGCAGCTAAGCACACACTAGCACACAAGCTAGACATATGTAATAAGTGTCCTCAATTGAACAATATTGTCAATATAAACACGAGTTGCACATTACTTATGGATACAAAATCTCCAAGACACAAGCATTTTGGAAAATTTCCAGTAACAAACGTGTCCGCACACACACTTTTTGTCACAAAAACGAGGACCACTCCACTTTGACTTAAAGACACCATAAAACCATTACAGGTGTTTAATAATAAGTAGTTTAGCGTTTTCCGTACTGTACATATTGTTCTAAGTTTGACTAATTTGACTTGCTCAAGCCAATTCTATCACTCCGCGCGACAAAATAATCAAAGCGTGTGTAAATTGTGCTGAATTATCAATATCGTGTGTGGAAAAAGTCGTACGAGAACACCCATAATTGTACCTTTAAGGTGTTTAGCCCAATCACCTCAAAATTCTCTACATGTGCAATTTGAGCAAGATTGGTTAACAAACTTGCAAGCAAAACATTTTTCAGCGTCATGAGCTATAAGTCATCGACCATTTGTCTAATTGTTGTTGACATTTTGCAAATGTCTCAGGATTTTTTTCATTTTTGCATTTGTTTTTCCAGAAATAAAAAAAAAAAAAAGAAAAATGTTGGCATTCCGGATCAATACAGTAAAGTGTCTGCTTGTATCTGCTGCTTTAATGTCATCTTTGATGTTTGATGTTTGATGTTTCCCTCTTACACACATGGAAGAGGGATGTGTACTATGGCTATGAGTTATTTTTTTCCCTTGACCTCAGTCTGCACCCCCTCTCCAGGGCCCAGGCTGAGACCCATTTTTTTTATTTCATTTTAATCTTCTATTTTTTTCTCCCATCCCCTCCTGTTTACCTGTATCTTATCTTTTTTGTAAGGGGCGCTGGAAGCCGGCAGACCCGTCAGCGATCCTGTTCTGTCTCCCTGTAATGTTTGTCTGATCTTGAATGGGATTTTGCTGAAAATTGTCATTTTCCTGACGGAATAAATAAGGTACTATCTATCTATCTATCTATCTATCTAAAAACCTCTCCACTTTTGTACCTGGAAGAGGTCATGACCATGCCACATTCACCTTTGTTGTCTGTCTGCAGGTCGTCCAGGTAGAAGTCGTTCTGCCGGTTGCCCAGGACGAAGGCCATTAAGGACAGGACCAGGGCGTTGAGGATGCCCATGATGGCCAACATGTAGGCCCAGCGTACGGAGCAGTCGCCCAGGGAGTATTTCCCCGTGTGCTCCCCGCACATGTCGCGGATCACCTCTGCATCCCACCCGTCGGGGAAGATCATGCAGCCCAGGACCAGGCATACTCCTGGAGAACACAGGTGGGGACAGCTTATTTAAAAACGAACAGATTGTGTTATTTTGACTGGTGGGGCCAAATTTAGAGAAAAAAAATGTGTCTGGCAGTGCGCCTGATGAAAATACGGTAGTTCAGTGTTGTGGAAATTTCTTAAAGACAAGCCTTTAGTGACAAATAGCTTTAAAATGATTTATTAAAGTAACAAACAAATAATAACAAGCTTTGCAAAGCGAGACCAAACCAGAACGACACATCCAGCTTGTTCTAACTCCTTTAGAATTGGACATGACAATTATACATTCTCAGAAGTCCCACCCTCCATCCTCATTTACATACAGTACACCAGTGGAATGAATACCCAAAGTCCTGTGAAGGGGAGAGGGTGTCGTTTGCCCAGAGGGGGGTGGGGTCACTCAGGAAAGGGAACCAATTTAGCTCTGTTGGGAGTCAGGAAGAGGAACACACATGCCCAGGTCAACTATAGTCCACATGTCACATCAAAGACACAGGAGAACCAGCCCGATCAGGTTAGAGGCCTCTTGCAGAGCGTCACATTCCTAAACCTAATAAACAACTTTTGGTACCGAGTTCAAAGAACATCATCTACTTAAACAAGTCTAAGTAATTTTGCTCTCACATTCAGTCACTAATATTTATCTACTGCACAACCGCCATTTCTGCAGATTTGAACAGTGCTGAGCTGCTCCTCAGTGGCAGGACTTCAAACAGAGATGGAGCACACACACACTTCCACTCAAATGGACGTGTACACGTTATTCACCTGGAGACAAGCAGGTATGTTTAAACATAGCACGGGGACAAAGAACAACTCTTTGTACTCACAAGGACAAACAGAGGGTGGCTGCATGAACCCAACACACAAATAGAAATAGAAATGGAATCCAAGACAAAATCCATAGATGCAATTGAAAGAGGAGCAGAGATATGAGAATCCACGCTTTGCACCTATGCTCATTCAAAGTGTGCATCACGGGGGAAGGTGCGGGGGGGGGGGGGGGGTGCGGATGGACCGCGTCCCCCCCGCCTTCGCGGCTGAAATAGAATTCGGCCTGTGCCAGCCTTGGGCTCTGTGTTTAAAGCAGCGGGCTCCAGTGGGAGACGCTGAACATACATGGCAGCCGTCACACTCCATCTTCTTTGTGGCCACCGCGTCTCTTTTTTTTCTTCTTTTTTTATCCCCACCAAAGACCACTCATGAAAATGGAGGGTCAGATTGGGTGCAGCTAGCGATTATTACACGCCAATCACTGTCCTGGAGACTCACCGTCTCAACTCAAGGGATTCGCCGGAATATTTTAAGGGGAGACTACAAACCCTGTTTCCATATGAGTTGGGAAACTGTGTTAGATGTAAATATAAACAGAATACAATGATTTGCAAATCATTTTCAAGCCATATTCAGTTGAATATGCTACAAAGACAACATATTTGATGGTCAAACTCATAAAACATTTAAAAAAAATTTTTTGCAAATAGTCATTAACTTTAGAATTTGATGCCAGCAACACGTGCCAAAGAAGTTGGGAAAGGTGGCAATAAATACTGATAAAGTTGAGGAATGCTCATCAAACACTTATTTGGAACATCCCACAGGTGTGCAGGCTAATTGGGAACAGGTGGGTGCCATGATTGGCTATAAAAACAGCTTCCCAGTCTTTCACAAGAAAGGATGGGGCGAGGTACACCCCTTTGTCCACAACTGTGTGAGCAAATAGTCAAACAGTTTAAGAACAACCTTTCTCAAAGTGACATTGCAAGAAATTGAGGGATTTCAACATCTACGCTCCATAATATCATCAAAAGGTTCAGAGAATCTGGAGAAATCACTCCACGTAAGCGGCATGGCCGGAAACCAACATTGAATGACCGTGACCTTCCATCCCTCAGACGACACTGTATCAAAAACCGACATCAATCTCTAAAGGATATCACCACATGGGCTCAGGAACACTTCGGGAAAACCACTGTCACTAAATACAAATTGTCGCTACATTTGTAAGTGCAAGTTGCAGTTCAACTATTATGTTAGATCCACTATGGACTGGACTCTCACAATATTATGTTAGATCCACTATGGACTGGACTCTCACAATATTATGTTAGATCCGCTATGGACTGGACTCTCACTATTATGTTAGATCCACTGTGGACTGGACTCTCACACTATTATGTTAGATCCACTGTGGACTGGACTCTCACTATTATGTTAGATCCACTATGGACTGGACTCTCACAATATTATGTTAGATCCACTATGGACTGGGCTCTCACAATATTATGTTAGATCCGCTATGGACTGGACTCTCACTATTATGTTAGATCCACTATGGACTGGACTCTCACTATTATGTTAGATCCACTATGGACTGGACTCTCACACTATTATGTTAGATCCACTATGGACTGGACTCTCACACTATTATGTTAGATCCACTATGGACTGGACTCTCACAATATTATGTTAGATCCGCTATGGACTGGAATCTCACAATATTATGTTAGATCCACTATGGACTGGACTCTCACAATATTATGTTAGATCCACTATGGACTGGACTCTCACAATATTATGTTAGATCCACTATGGACTGGACTCTCACACTATTATGTTAGATCCACTATGGCCTGGACTCTCACTATTATGTTAGATCCACTATGGACTGGACTCTCAAACTATTATGTTAGATCCACTATGGACTGGACTCTCACTATTATGTTAGATCCACTATGGACTGGACTCCCACTATTATGTTAGATCCACTATGGACTGGACTCTCACTATTATGTTAGATCCACTATGG
The DNA here is from genome assembly GCF_033978795.1 of Nerophis ophidion. NCBI lineage: Eukaryota > Metazoa > Chordata > Actinopteri > Syngnathiformes > Syngnathidae > Nerophis > Nerophis ophidion. The sequence continues at coordinate 78,815,652 of NC_084616.1, forward strand.
ACTGGACTCTCACTATTATGTTAGATCCACTATGGACTGGACTCTCACACTATTATGTTAGATCCACTATGGACTGGACTCTCACACTATTATGTTGGATCCACTATGGACTGGACTCTCACTATTATGTTAGATCCACTATGGACTGGACTCTCACTATTATGTTAGATCCACTATGGACTGGACTCTCACTATTATGTTAGATCCACTAATGACTGGACTCTCACTATTATGTTAGATCCACTAAGGACTGGACTCTCACTATTATGTTAGATCCACTATGGACTGGACTCTCACTATTATGTTAGATCCACTATGGACTGGACTCTCACACTATTATGTTAGATCCACTATAGACTGGACTCTCACTATTATGTTAGATCCACTATGGACTGGACTCTCACTATTATGTTAGATCCACTATGGACTGGACTCTCACAATATTATGCTGGATCCACTATGGACTGGACTCTCACTATTATGTTGGATCCACTATGGACTGGACTCTCACTATTATGTTAGATCCACTATGGACTGGACTCTCACTATTATGTTAGATCCGCTATGGACTGGACTTTCAAACTATTATGTTAGATCCACTATGGACTGGACTCTCACTATTATGTTAGATCCACTATGGACTGGACTCTCACAATATTATGATAGATCCACTATGGACTGGACTCTCACACTATTATGTTAGATCCACTATAGACTGGACTCTCACTATTATGTTAGATCCACTATGGACTGGACTCTCACTATTATGTTAGATCCACTATGGACTGGACTCTCACAATATTATGCTGGATCCACTATGGACTGGACTCTCACTATTATGTTGGATCCACTATGGACTGGACTCTCACTATTATGTTAGATCCACTATGGACTGGACTCTCACTATTATGTTAGATCCGCTATGGACTGGACTTTCAAACTATTATGTTAGATCCACTATGGACTGGACTCTCACTATTATGTTAGATCCACTATGGACTGGACTCTCACAATATTATGATAGATCCACTATGGACTGGACTCTCACAATATTATGCTAGAGCCACTTGACGTCCATTGCACCGGGCGCCCTGGGGGGAGGTCCCCCACATCTTCGGCCCCCTACAAGGTTTATCCTTGTCTCATTGGGTTGAGTTTTTCCTTGCCCTGATGTGGGATCTGAGTCAAGTATGTCGGTGTGGCTTGTGCAGCCCTTTGAGACACTTGTGTTTTAGGGCTATATAAGTAAATATTGATTGATTGATTGAGAGCTGCAGCCGGCCACCATGGCCCCCCCACTCCCTCCCCTCTCTTGCTAGATAACTGGGGATGTACCTTGTAATGTGTATAAGTTCTCATCCTTCCCCAGCGTTTACCTTTTTACTTGACTTAAACTATAAAACATTATAAAATGAGTGCCTTTAATTAGAAAATACCTTCAAAATTGTATTGATGCCACATTGATTTATAATCATCTCTCATCCGCCAAGCGCCCTATGGACTAGTCTAGTCACACCAGCTAACATGAGTGTTTAACTAAACATTGCTCTCACATCTTCCATTGTTCTTTTGGCACATTCTGGATTAAATACATTCCACTTTACCTCTACAGGTGGAGCCCAGGAGTCAGTAACAACACCTGCACAATTTACTCCTACTTGAACCAAAGGTAAGCATTATTCATGCTATGTGTCCGCTATACCATGATCTTTTTGTTGCAACCGAAAATAGTGACTACCGTATTTCCTTGAATTACTGCCGGGTCAAACTCGCTTTGCAAAATAATTAGCGCATGCTTAGCATTTCCGCCGGGTCAAACTCGTCACGTCACGAGTGACACTTCACCTGTCATCATTTTCAAAATTGAGGAGGCTGATTTTAATCATTTGAAATCGCATAAAGGGAAGAAGATTAAGAGCTTTTCAGGAGGATTTAAGGTCCAAGCTATTGAATATGCTAAAAAGAACAGTAAGCAGCTATATTTTATTAATATACCGTAGCTGCGTGTGTCAAATATGAGTCATTAAATGACTCCCGCCTCCTGGTGGTAGAGGGCGCTAGTGATCCTTCTTGCGACTACTCGGCTGCAGAAGAAGTGACAATGAGTGACGTGATATGTGCTGGGACGGATATGTAACACTCTTATGCTAGCTATGTAAACAACCGGGCTGAAATAAAGAATGTTCCAGTCCTAAATACCCAGTGTATTATTTATAGGACGGCGTGGCGCAGTGGGAGAGTGGCCGTGCGCAACCCGAGCATCCCTGGTTCAATTCCCACCTAGTACCAACCTCGTCACGTCTGTTGTGTCCTGAGCAAGACACTTCACCCTTGCTCCTGATGGGTGCTGGTTGGCGCCTTGCATGGCAGCTCCCTCCATCAGTGTGGGAATGTGTAAATGTGGAAGTAGTGTGAAAGCGCTTTGAGTACCTTGAAGGTAGAAAAGTACAACCCATTTATTTATTTATCATGTATACAATAACACTTCATGGTGGCAGCGGTGGGATAAAGAGATCACCCACGGAGCAGAACGGGAGGGGGAGTTGTCCGAGGGTAATTCAGGGGCGGCATGGCGTAGTGGGTAGAGCAGCCATGCCAGAAACCTGAGGGTTGCAGGTTCGCTTCCCACCTTTTGACATCCAAGTTGCTGCTTTTGTGTCCTTGGGCAGGACACTTCACCCTTTGCCCCCGGTGCCACTCACACTGGTGAATGAAAGATGAATGAATGACAGGTGGTGGTCGGAGGGGCCGTAGGTGCAAACTGGCAGCCACGCTTCCGTCAGTCTACCCCAGGGCAGCTGTGGCTACAGATGTAGCTTACCACCACCATCGTGTGGATGAATGATGGCTTCCCACTTCTCTGTGAGCGCTTTGAGTATCCAACACTAGAAAAACGTGATATAAAATCTAATCCATTGTTATTATTATTATTCTGTCGTCGCCCGCTAGCTGATAGCAGTTTTCTAAACTGGACTTTCAATGGAAGCAGGAGGTAATAAAGGAAGATCTCCATCGAGACAGAGAGACTTTTAAAACTGAAGAAAGATAAGGAAGACTTCTGTAAAAAAGTTATCAATGCTTTTGATCAGAAGGAGCTGCACATGGACTTCATTTATAAGTAAAGGTAAGACCATAGTAGAGTTTTTTTTATTAAATGTGCTTTTCATGATGGTATCCTTACATCACACTCAAATTTTGTCTGCATGCCTTTGGTAAGTGCCGGAGTGAGGAGAGGTTTTAAATTAATTAACGCCCTTGCAGCAATTCAAGGATATACTGTATATTATTTTGAGAAAAGCAGAGGAAAGAAGTTAGAGTGTCGGTGACATTAATACTTGAGATTCTTCCTGTGTGCTTCTTTCCCAACCTTGGCTTCGTTGTCATTGTGAGCGCATGCTGCCTTTTGTTTTGCTCTCTTTGAGGGGAACGCTCGTGCAGGTCATGCAATTTGTTCACACCAAATTCCATCTTCCAGTGTGTGTGTGTGTGTGTGTGTGTGTGTGTGTGTGTGTGTGTGTGTGTGTGTGTGTCTCTCGCTAATAATGCATTCCGCCTGTCCTGTTTGCCTTCGCTTCAACACTCGTGGTCGCCAGCGCTTGCAAATAAAAACGAGCTGCAGGGCGTTTATTTGACAGTGTAGCTTTGCATGTTTCAGCAGGATTACACCAAATAAAACGGAGACTCGCAACCGACTACGTTTTAGGATGATTGGACCCGATGATTTCAATTTCCATTAAGAATAATAGAATAATGGGAATAGGAAATCATCCGTGCAAATGGGTGAAGCCATAAAATGTGTTTTGTATGTATGGCCAGACTCAATAATTGTATTAAAAAAGTTAAAAGTTGCACATGTTCAAAACTAAAAAGCACTAAAAATACAAATTGTGTTAGATGTAAATATAAACAGAATACAATGATTTGCAATTTATTTTCAAGCCATATTCAGTTGAATATGCTACAAAGCCCATAAGAGTTGGGAAATGGTGTTAGATGTAAATATAAACAGAATACAAATCCTTTTCAAGCCATATTCAGTTGAATATGCTACAAAGACAACATATTTGATGTTCAAACTCATAAACTTTTTTTTCAAATAATCATTAACTTTAGAATTTGATGCCAGCAACACGTGACAAAGAAGTTGGGAAAGGTGGCAATAAATACGGATAAAGTTGAGGAATGCTCATCAAACACTTATTTGGAACATCCCACAGGTGTGCAGGCTAATTGGGAACAGGTGGGTGCCATGATTGGCTATAAAAACAGTTTCCCAAAAAATGCTCAGTCTTTCACAAGAAAGGATGGGGCGAGGTACACCCCTTTGTCCACAACTGTGTGAGCAAATAGTCAAACAGTTTAAGAACAACCTTTCTCAAAGTGACATTGCAAGAAATTTAGGGATTTCAACATCTACGCTCCATAATATCATCAAAAGGTTCAGAGAATCTGGAGAAATCACTCCACGTAAGCAGCATGGCCGGAAACCAACATTGAATGACCGTGACCTTCAATCCCTCAGACGGCACTGTATCAAAAACCGACATCAATCTCTTAAGGATATCACCACATGGGCTCAGGAACACTTCAGAAACCACTGTTACTAAATACAGTTGGTCACTACATCTGTAAGTGCAAGTTAAAGCTCTACTATGCAAAGCGAAAGCCATTTATCAACAACATCCAGAAAAGCCGCCGGCTTCTCTGGGCCCGAGATCATCTAAGATGGACTGATGCAAAGTGGAAAAGTGTTCTGTGGTCTGACGAGTCCACATTTCAATTGTTTTTGGAAAAATTTGACATCGTGTCATCCGGACCAAAGGGGAAGCGAACCATCCAGACTGTTATCGACACCAAGTGTAAAAGCCAGCATCTGTGATGGTATGGGGGTGCATTAGTGCCCAAGGCATGGGTAACTTACACATGTGTGATGGTATGGGGGTGTATTAGTGCCCAAGACATGGGTAAATTACACATGTGTGATGGTATGGGGGTGTATTAGTGCCCAAGGCATGGGTAACTTACACATGTGTGATGGTATGGGGGTGTATTAGTGAACAAGGCATGGGTAACTTACACATGTGTGATGGTATGGGGGTGTATTAGTGCCCAAGACATGACTAACTTACACATGTGTGATGGTATGGGGGTGTATTAGTGCCCAAGGCATGGGTAACTTACACATGTGTGATGGTATGGGGGTGTATTAGTGCCCAAGGCATGGGTAACTTACACATGTGTGATGGTATGGGGGTGTATTAGTGAACAAGACATGGGTAACTTACACATGTGTGATGGTATGGGGGTGTATTAGTGAACAAGACATGGGTAACTTACACATGTGTGATGGTATGGGGGTGTATTAGTGAACAAGACATGGGTAACTTACACATGTGTGATGGTATGGGGGTGTATTAGTGAACAAGACATGGGTAACTTACACATGTGTGATGGTATGGGGGTGTATTAGTGAACAAGGCATGGGTAACTTACACATGTGTGATGGTATGGGGGTGTATTAGTGCCCAAGATATGGGTAACTTACACATGTGTGATGGTATGGGGGTGTATTAGTGCCCAAGGCATGGGTAACTTACACATGTGTGATGGTATGGGGGTGTATTAGTGCCCAAGATATGGGTAACTTACACATGTGTGATGGTATGGGGGTGTATTAGTGCCCAAGACATGACTAACTTACACATGTGTGATGGAATGGGGGTGTATTAGTGCCCATGGCATGGGTAACTTACACATGTGTGATGGTATGGGGGTGTATTAGTGAACAAGACATGGGTAACTTACACATGTGTGATGGTATGGGGGTGTATTAGTGCCCAAGACATGACTAACTTACACATGTGTGATGGAATGGGGGTGTATTAGTGCCCATGGCATGGGTAACTTACACATGTGTGATGGTATGGGGGTGTATTAGTGCCCAAGGCATGGGTAACTTACACATGTGTGATGGTATGGGGGTGTATTAGTGCCCAAGATATGGGTAACTTACACATGTGTGATGGTATGGGGGTGTATTAGTGCCCAAGATATGGGTAACTTACACATGTGTGATGGTATGGGGGTGTATTAGTGCCCAAGACATGGGTAACTTACACATGTGTGATGGTATGGGGGTGTATTAGTGAACAAGACATGGGTAACTTACACATGTGTGATGGTATGGGGGTGTATTAGTGCCCAATACATGGGTAACTTACACATGTGTGATGGTATGGGGGTGTATTAGTGAACAAGACATGGGTAACTTACACATGTGTGATGGTATGGGGGTGTATTAGTGCCCAAGACATGACTAACTTACACATGTGTGATGGAATGGGGGTGTATTAGTGCCCATGGCATGGGTAACTTACACATGTGTGATGGTATGGGGGTGTATTAGTGAACAAGACATGGGTAACTTACACATGTGTGATGGTATGGGGGTGTATTAGTGCCCAAGACATGACTAACTTACACATGTGTGATGGAATGGGGGTGTATTAGTGCCCATGGCATGGGTAACTTACACATGTGTGATGGTATGGGGGTGTATTAGTGCCCAAGGCATGGGTAACTTACACATGTGTGATGGTATGGGGGTGTATTAGTGCCCAAGATATGGGTAACTTACACATGTGTGATGGTATGGGGGTGTATTAGTGCCCAAGATATGGGTAACTTACACATGTGTGATGGTATGGGGGTGTATTAGTGCCCAAGACATGGGTAACTTACACATGTGTGATGGTATGGGGGTGTATTAGTGAACAAGACATGGGTAACTTACACATGTGTGATGGTATGGGGGTGTATTAGTGCCCAAGACATGGGTAACTTACACATGTGTGATGGTATGGGGGTGTATTAGTGAACAAGACATGGGTAACTTACACATGTGTGATGGTATGGGGGTGTATTAGTGCCCAAGACATGGGTAACTTACACATGTGTGATGGTATGGGGGTGTATTAGTGAACAAGACATGGGTAACTTACACATGTGTGATGGTATGGGGGTGTATTAGTGCCCAAGACATGGGTAACTTACACATGTGTGATGGTATGGGGGTGTATTAGTGCCCAAGGCATGGGTAACTTACACATCTATGAAGGCACCATTATTGCTGAAAGGTACATACAGTAAATACCACAGACGGGGTTGGGCGAGACTGACCAATAAAACGGTTTCTAAAGTATTGTTTAGTGAAGCCTCCCCAACATCCAAGATGGAAATTTTGCAACCAAGAAAATAATCTGTAACAAAAAAAAAGAAAAAAAAAATATTTGCAACGACAAATAAATTATAACTCCAAAAATTATTTGTACCCTTAAACAATATTTCAAAGAAAACGTGTATTCTTAAAAAATTATTTTAACCAGAAAAAAATATTTTGAACCCAAACAAATACAACAACAGAAGGATTTGTACACCGAAAAATATTTTAACCAAAAAAAGAAGGAACTCCCAAAAATATTTGCAACCCAAAACATGATTGGTACACCTAAAAGTATTGGAACACAAGAAATGTTGACAAAAAACGTTGTGCAACCTTAAAAAAAAGTTTTTTAACAAAAAAAAAACACTATGCAACAACAAATAAATTATAACCCTAACCATCTTTTGTACCCTTGAACAATATTTCAACCCAAAATGTGAACTCTTAAAAAGTATTTTAACGGGAAAAAAAACATTTTTTAACTCCAATTAATTTAAACACAAAATAATTTGTACTTGCCCCCCAAAAAAAGTTATTTTAACCAAAATAAAGAATATTTTACCAAAGAAAAAGGAACTCCAAAAAAAATTGCAACCCAAAACATGATTGATAGACCCAACTGTATTCTAACCAAAGAATGTTTTACCAGAGAAGTTTTGCAACCATAAAAAAAGATTTGTAACAAAAAAATTATTCGAAACAAAAAATTAATTATAACCCCAAAAATTACAAGTACATTTAAACAATATTTCAACCCAAAAACATGTACCCTTAAAAAGTAGTTTAACCAGAAAAAAAATTAACCCCAAAAAATTTGACCACAAATATTAAAAAATATATATATTTAAAAAAATATATATTTTAACCAAAATGAAATATATTTTACCCAAAAAAAAGGAACTCCAAAAAAAATTGCAACTCAAAACATGATTGACACACCTAAGTGTATTTTAACCAAAACATTTTTTACCAGAAAAGTTTTGCAACCATAAAAAAAGATTTGTAACAAAACAATTATTTGCAATAAAAAATTTATTATAACCCCAAAAATTATAAGTATACTCAAACAATATTTAAACCCAAAAATGTGTACCCATAAAAAGTAGAAATAAATAAATAAATGGGTTGTACTTGTATAGCGCTTTTCTACCTTCAAGGTACTCAAAGCGCTTTGACACTACTTCCACATTTACCCATTCACACACACATTCACACACTGATGGAGGGAGCTGCCATGCAAGGCGCCAACCAGCACCCATCAGGAGCAAGGGTGAAGTGTCTTGCTCAGGACACAACGGACGTGACGAGGTTGGTTCTAGGTGGGATTTGAACCAGTGACCCTCGGGTTGCGCACGGCCACTCTCCCACTGCGCCACGCCGTCGCCTAAAAATAATAATAAAATTATCATAATAATAATAATAACATTTCAGCATAAATATTTTACAAATGTTTACATTTTTTAAAAATATGTTGACCAAAATAAAATAGTTTACCAAAAAAAAAACTCCAAAAACAATTGCAACCCAAAACAAGATTGGTATTGTAACCAAAAAATAAAACAAAAAAGTTTTGCAACAAAAAAATAATTTGTATTCAAATATGATTTGTAGCCCTAAAAAGTAATTTTACCCCCTAAAATGTTTTTACAAAAAAAAAAGATTTGTACTCCAAAAAAGTATTTTGATCACAAAAAAGTCTAACTAATGAAAAAATGTAACCCAAAAAAGTTTTGCAACCAAAACATGATTTGTAAATATCCATCCATCCATTTTCTACCGCTTATTCCCTTTTGGGGTCGCGGGGGGCTATTTGTAATGAAATGAATGAATGGGAAAAAAAATGCTAATTTCTGTCTATAAAATGGAATCAAAAAAGGCAAAGATACATTAGACCAGGGGTGTCCAAACTTTATCCACTGAGGGCCGCACACTAAAAAAATCAAAGCAATTGGGGGCCATTTTGATATTTTTTATTTTAAAAAACAATAGAATATATGTATAAAAAATATACATTTGGGCCTCCACTCAGGCTTGATCCCGGGGACCCCAAAGGGTTTTGGTCGAAAAAATATAAAAAATGTGTCATTATTCAGTATTATTTTGTTTTATTATGATTAAAGTTTTAAATCTCTAAATCAACATTAGGTCCATCTGTCAATATAATGATTTTAAATATTTAAGTTGTATGTTCTTTTCGTCACAAAAAAACAACAATATTTTTTTTAATGGAAAAATACACAAACTATGCAATATTTACCCAATAATTTTTTTGTAATATTTGAGATTATATAATAATTGAAGTCTTAAAAAGGTAATTAACTCATAACACCATTGATTTTAATTCATTATTATTTTTGAGCAATGACACTTAAAAACAAATCACATTAAAATAATTGGGGATCCAAAAGTGTCCTACTCATTAAAGTGTTAAAAAATTAATTATACATTTTTTTTTACTGTTTACATTTAACACAAACATCTCAAGATCAACTTCAGATCCATCCGTCAATTATAACTTTTATTGTTGTTTACGTTTTTTGTTTGTTTGTTTTAGGCCCTTCTTTTAAAAAAAACAGCTCCGTTTTTTTTTTTATAGGCAAACACAAAGTATGCAACATTTTCCCCCAAAAATATCTCAAAGTGGAAAATTGAATGTGACGTAATTGGAGCCTTGAATAGGTCAATAATTCATAATGACATTGATTTTGATTCATTATTATTTTTTAAAGAAAGAAACAGCCTGCATGGCAGCTTTGTTAGACTTAGACTGAGACTTGGACTTCCTTTTTATTGTTATTCAAATTTCAACTTTACAGTACAGATAAGAAACAAAATGTAGTTACATTAATTCATGGTAGTGCAGGATAAAAAAGCAATAAGGTGCAGATATAAATAAATAGATTACTGTACAGATAAATATATTGCACTTTTACCTGCGGGCCGCAAATGCCCCCCGGGCCGCACTTTGGACACCCCTGCATTAGATTAAGCCAGCTGATAAATGCACAGAGTATGAGAAAATTACAATGAAAGAACAGAAGTAAAAACTAGGGCTGGGCAACGATTACAAATTTTAATCAAAGTTAATCGCACTATTTCTCCGATTAATGGTGATTAACTGCATTGTATACGCAAAGCCCAATAATGAATTCAAAAGTAGTGTGTAGTGCACCTTTATTGGAATATTCTCCCACATGAACAAAAGCGCCAAAACATTTGTTGTGCAAACACAATTTAAATCAGTCCTTGTTAAACAGTAGCAGTTAAATAGCATATTTGATGAAAATCAACTCCAAAAATGTAAATACAAACATTTAAGCTTATTGCCACTGCCAGGGTATTTAAGTTATCCTGTTTGTTATGGAAAATAAATATAATCTACATACAAATCTCTGAGCCACAATCATAACATCTGAACAGGCAATTTCTGAGGTAACAGCAGAAACATTTTTTTGATCAGGGATCTTATGTTTAAAAAACCTATATTATAGGTAGTGGGCTGTTTGAGGGAATTTTGGATCAAATTATCCGTAGTAGCAATATTAATAATGTTGTGTTTATTCTGCGTAGTGCACTTCAAATAATTATGACCATATCTAGGAATTGATATGATGGGAATTTTCCCATTGTTTGCTTGGTGCTTTGATAAACTGAAGGCATCATATACATGGTACTATATTGTGATGTTATGAGCCAGGGGAAAAAAGAACTACCCTACCCAGCATGCAACAGGAGTGAGGAGCATGTATAGGTTGTGTCGCCATGACAACATCTTGTATGTTGTGATATGCACGCTCTGAAAGCAAACGTTAAGAAGTCAGCCAACACTCCTGGTCTGCATTATTCATAAATAGACAGACAACACATATACTCCGCTGCTTCACAGGCCGCTGGATGTAGACGGCAAAGTATTCCCATGCTAGCTAGCAAGCACGCCTCATTCAGTCCAAAACGGCCCGATCTATCCACATCCAGAATTGTCTGGCGGTCCTAAGTGATCCCGGAGTGACCACGCTGTAAGCCAGCCAGGACATTTGCAGAATTGTCCGCTATTTTTGCCAAATGTTCCATCTTTACCAAGAGCCCCTCCACGCCGGGCGACGCCATCTTGTTAAGAAAAGGCGTTAACAAAATAAAAGCATGTAAACAACATACGCAAATGTGCGATAAAATAATTGTCGGCGTTAATAGATTGATGAGTTAACTCGTAATTAACGCATTAATTTGCCCACCCCTAATAAAAACACAATGAAAGAACAGAAGTAAAAAGACAAAACATGTTAAAGATGATGATGGGACGTTGAACTTTTAACTGTGTTTGTGTCGGTAGGTCCATTATCTACGTGGTGAAGTGGCATCACATCCACTATTCCCTGTGAAGACATCCTGCCTCTGCTTCACCCACAACATCCATTTCACGCCATGGGTGGGTGGCGGCCTGGTGGCAACAGATGAGGGAGAATAGCAGATGAATCTGCACCAGGACTTTGACTCCAAAGCAAGTTGGGCGTAATGAGAGAAGGTAATGAGAAGTCATATAATGAGCATATTACAGTAAGTAATGAGAGAAGGTAATGAGAAGTCATATAATGAGCATATTACAGTAAGTAATGAGAGAAAAGGCCACCAATAGCAGTCATCATCCTGGGAAATCAGCGCGTTATTAGCTTCTCTTTATGACCTCCATGCTGGATGGAAACATAGACGGGCCGTGAGGAGAAAAAAATAATAAAATCGTTGAGAGAGTAATGAGCGTCAGGTATCGTGTTTTATGGCTTTTTGATGAACGCGTCAAATGAAAATCCTACAAAGTCCCCAAGAGTTTTTGTTTTGTTTTTTATTCTACAATGTAGTTTAGGAATCCTGAGGGGAGCAAATGTTGTGTGTCCGCCTCCAGCAGCTCATTAGCTAAACACTTGCATGCACATCTGCTGCAACACACACACTAAATGTGGCCATTATTCATGGAAGACAAATTCATTATATCTCAAGTGATGGGAAGCAAAACTACTGTAAATACAAAACTGTTCAAAAAATATATATTATTCATTTTTAAGTAATTAAAAAGACACTAACTGCGGGAAAAAAATCACATAAGAACGGCAACTTGGAAAGAAGCATCATTTAATAACATATTCCTTATAGTGAAGGAAAAAAAAATATATAAGATTTGTAATAGAAACGTAAGTTAATAATGTAGCAAAAGACAAAAAAAAAACTGCACAAAAAAAAACACGCAAGGTTGCACAAAAAGACCAAAAGTCAGCAAGACACAAGCTAATAAAGCCACAAAATGGTCAAACCTCCAAGGTACTCAAAGCACTTTGACACTGTTCACACATTCACACACACTATTCACCCATTCACACACACATTCACACACTATTCACACATTCACACACACTATTCACACATTCACACACACACCAACACACTATTCACACATTCACACACACTATTCACCCATTCACACACTATTCACCCATTCACACACACATTCACACACTAACACACTATTCACCCATTCACACACACATTCACACACTAACACACTATTCACCCATTCACTCACACACTCACACACTTCTCACCCATTCACACACACATTCTCACACTAACACACTACTCACCCATTCACACACACATTCACACACTAACACACTATTCACCCATTCACTCACACACTCACACACTTCTCACCCATTCACACACACATTCACACACTAACACACTATTCACCCATTCACACACACATTCACACACTAACACACTATTCACCCATTCACACACACATTCACACACTAACACACTATTCACCCATTCACACACACATTCACACACTAACACACTATTCACCCATTCACACACACATTCACACACTAACACACTATTCACCCATTCACACACACATTCTCACACTAACACACTGCTCACCCATTCACACACACATTCACACACTAACACACTATTCACCCATTCACACACACATTCACACACTATTCACCCATTCACACACACATTCACACACTATTCACCCATTCACACACATTCACACACCAACATACTATTCACCCATTCACACACACATTCACACACTATTCACCCATTCACACACACATTCACACACTATTCACCCATTCACACACACATTCACACACTAACGGCGGGTGCTGCCATGCAAGGCACTTACCACTTCATTGCAGCCTACACGTGTCTCTTATGTGTGACTGCCATCACATTGCAGTCTACATGTATATCGTATGTGTGACTGCCATCTACTGGACACTCTTGTCATTACACCCTGCACCAAATAACATGACTTCGAGGTCGGTAAGCACAACTAGAATTAGTCCATACATTCGGTGCATAGTAGAGTTTAAAGAAAATGAAATGATTTTAAGGGCGCCTTATAGTCCGTTTTCTACCGCTTGTCCCTTTTTGGGGTTGCGGTGGGTGCTGGAGCCTATCTCAGCTGCATTCGGGCGGAAGGCAGTGTACACCCTGGACAAGTCGCCACCTCATCGCAGGGTACCAATCCTTACTTATTAATTATACATGGTAATGATTGTAAACAACTAAGCAAGAAAAGTATGGGGATCGGGGACGGTGCCAGCAGCCTGAGGGTTCCTGGTTCAATCCCCACCTTCTACCTTCCTTTTTTTTGATTGATTGCAACTTTTATTAGTAGATTGCACAGTACAGTACATATTCTGTACAATTGACCACTAAATGCTAACACCCCAATAAGTTTTTCATCTTTTTTAAGTCGGGGTCCACGTTAATCCTTGATGCAAGACACTTCACCCTTGCTCCTGATGGGTCCTGGTTAGTGCCTTGCATGGCAGCTCCCTCCATCAGTGTGTGAATGTGGAAATAGTGTCAAAGCGCTTTGAGTTCCTTAAAAAATGTAAAAAATGGCTACGCAAGTACAAGCCATTTACCATCGGTACCTGTTGCTTGAGGGTAATGCCATTTCCCTACGTGCTCATGAGCAAGAGACCACTGCCTGCCGGGAGTCATGCCTCATTGTGACTTGAGGGGGGTTCAAACAATACGACACAATTCCGCCGTGCCCAGCTGCTCCCGTCCTCCATCATTTCCAAGTCAAGTGTTTAAAAAGCGGGCGACCGGCAGCTAAAAATAGAGGCAGAGAAAAGCCCTTTGAAGCTGCTGGGGTTTCTCCTCTTCCCGCCTCGCTATCTCTCCGGAGGCCTCTGACATCAAAGGTGTCGAGCGGGGGCGGGGGGGATGACGGGGAATGGAACAACGAGCGAAAGGGAAAGCGGCGAGCCCGCCGTCCTCCGCTGCGACGACAACACGCCGTTCGGTCTTTTGTGGTCTCCATCTTCTCACAAGCTGTCACCTGCGCGGCTTCAAACACTAATCACAGCATTTGGGGGGAATTGAACGGCGTAGTCGTGATCAAACTACTTCAACGGAGCCTATTTATATTATTTATTAATTTATTGTTTTGACAATCTAATTCAATAATGCCAATGAAGATGTTGATTATTTATTGGATGTTTTAGATCATGGGTATCAAACTCTGGCCCACCGTGTAATTTAATTTGGCCCTTGAGGCAATATCAAATGAACATTAGAGCTGGCCCGCCGGTGTTATAACACCACATTCACCACTGACACTCATACTTACCAACACTCCCGATTTTCCTGGGAGACTCCCCAATTTCTCTCGATTTCCACCCAAACAACAACATTGGGGACGGGCCTTAAAGGGGAACATTATCACAATTTCAAAAGGGTTAAAAACAATAAAAATCAGTTCCCAGTGGCTTGTTGTATTTTTTGAAGTTTTTTTCAAAATGTTACCGGTCTCGGAATATCCCTAAATAAAGCTTTAAAGTGCCTTATTTTCGCTCTCTGCGAAGACACTGGCCATTTCCCTGTGACGTCACACAGTGCTGCCAATACAAACAAACATGGCGGTTACCACAGCAAGATATAGTGACATTAGCTCGGATTCAAACTTGGATTTCAGCGACTTAAGCGATTCAACAGATTACGCATGTATTGAAACAGATGGTTGGAGTATGAAAATATTGAAGAAGAAACTGAAGCTATTGACGCTATTCATAGCCATAGCATGGCCGAATAGCTGCGTTAGCATCGCCGGTAAAATGTGCGGACCAAACGATCAGGACTTTCGCATCTTTTGACACTGGAGCAACTTAAATCCGTCGATTGGTAAGTGTTTGTTTCGCATTAAATTTGGGTGGAAGGAAACGTAATATAGTTGCAAATGCAGCTGCAGGTTATCCATACATCTCTGTGCCATGTCTGCTTTAGCACCGCCTGTACATAGCATGTTAGCATCGATTAGCGTAGCATGTTAGTATCGATTCGCTGGCAGTCAACATCAACAAAACTCACCTTTGTGATTTCGTTGACTTTATAGTTGCAAATGCATCTGCAGGTTATCCATACATCTCTGTGCCATGTCTGCTTTAGCACCGCCGGTAAATAGCAGGTTAGCATCAATTAGCGTAGCACGCTAGCATCGATTAGCTGGCAGTCAATATCAACAAAACTCACCTTTGTGAATTCGTTGACTATCGTTGCAAATGCATCTGCAGGTTATCCATACATCTCTGTGCCATGTCTGTCTTAGCATCGCCGGTCAAATGTGGAGACACTCTGGTACATTCAATGGGGGTCTGGCGGCAGACACTTTGGCATCTTGGGGCCAGTGGTGCAACTTGAATCCCTCCCTGTTAGTGTTGTTACACCCTCCGACAACACATGATGTCTCCAAGGTTCCAAAAAATAGTCAAAAAAAGGGAAAATAACAGAGCTGAGACCCGGTGTTTGTAATGTGTTGAAAATGAAAATGGTGGGTGTGTTACCTCGGCGACGTCACATTCTGACGTCATCGCCTCCAGCGCGATCAACAGAAAGGCGTTTAATTCGCCAAAATTCACCCATTTGGAGTTCGGAAATCGGTTAAAAAAATACATGGTCTTTTTTCTGCAGCATCAAGGTATATATTGACGCTTACATAGGTCTGCTGATAATGTTCCCCTTTAAAGGCACTGCATTCAACGTCCTCTACAACCTGTCGTCCCGTCAACTTTTTCTCCATACAAACATTGTGTCGGCCCAGTCACATACTATATGCGGACTCTACACACAAACAAGTGAATGCAAGGCACTACTTGCTCAACCGCCATACAGGTCACACTGAGGGTGGCCGTATAAACAACTTTAACACTGTTACAAACACTGTGAACCCACACCAAACAAGAATGACAAACAGATTTCGGGGGAACATCCGCACCGTATTGATTTAACATTTTCAATCTAGAAATATCTCCGCGAGTGCTTATTCAAGAATTTAGTGCGTCATAAAACCTCTTGAAGGCTACTCTGCAAACTTTATTTGTATTTATTCGAACCCTTTTTGGAACGACAAAGTAGCCCAACATGCACTCTTCTATTTTTATCACCTCACGGATATTCCTGGACCGATTATGCAACAGTCTTGTCAGACTGAGGCATGCTTCTTTTATTCTGCTTAAACAGACCCAAGTGATGATGTAACGGCTCTAAAAATACATCCGGGGTTCTAAATATAAAATTTGTGTTTTGTTTTTTACAAGCAGCATGAAGCCTCTTGAGCATTAGACTGCTAAGAGATGAAATATGGATTATTGAACATAAAACTGTAAAGCCAGAGTGATTTCTCATGCATGTACAAACCCCGTTTCCATGAGTTGGGAAATGGTGTTAGATGTAAATATAAACAGAATACAATGATTTGCAAATCCTTTTCAAGCCATATTCAGTTGAATATGCTACAAAGACAACATATTTCATGTTCAAACTCATAAACTTTATTTTTTTTGAAAATAATAATCAACTTAGAATTTCATGGCTGCAACACGTGACAAAGTAGTTGGGAAAGGGCATGTTCACCACTGTGTTACATCACCTTTTCTTTTAACAACACTCAATAAACGTTTGGGAACTGAGGAAACTAATTGTTGAAGCTTTGAAAGTGGAATTCTTTCCCATTCTTGATTTGTGGCGGTATAGCTCGGTTGGTAGAGTGGCCGTGTCAGCAACTTGAGGGTTGCAGGTTCGATTACCGCTTCCGCCATCCTAGTCGCTGCCGTTGTGTCCTTAGGCAAGACACTTTACCCACCTGCTCCCAGTGCCACCCACACTGGTTTAAATGTAACTTAGATATTGGGTTTCACTATGTAAAGCGCTTTGAGTCACTAGAGAAAAGCGCTATATAAATATAATTCACTTCACTTCACTTGATTTATGGGAGAAGATGGGAGACAGGTCTGGACTGCAGGCGAGCCAGGAAAGTACACGCACTCTTTTTTTTTACGAAGCCACGCTGTTGTAACACGTGCTGAATGTGGCTTGGCATTGTCTTGCTGAAATAAGCAGGGGCGTCCATGAAAAAGACAGCGCTTAGATGGCAGCACATGTTGTTCCAAAAGCTGTATGTACCTTTCAGCATTAATGGTGCCTTCACAGATGTATAAGTTACCCATGCCTTGGGCACTAATACACCCCCATACCATCACACATGTGTAAGTTACCCATGTCTTGGGCACTAATACACCCCCATACCATCACACATGTGTAAGTTACCCATGTCTTGGGCACTAATACACCCCCATACCATCACACATGTGTAAGTTACCCATGCCTTGGGCACTAATACACCCCCATACCATCACACATGTGTAAGTTACCCATGTCTTGTTCACTAATACACCCCCATACCATCACACATGTGTAAGTTACCCATGCCTTGGGCACTAATACACCCCCATACCATCACACATGTGTAAGTTACCCATGTCTTGTTCACTAATACACCCCCATACCATCACACATGTGTAAGTTACCCATGCCTTGTTCACTAATACACCCCCATACCATCACACATGTGTAAGTTACCCATGTCTTGTTCACTAATACACCCCCATACCATCACACATGTGTAAGTTACCCATGCCTTGGGCACTAATACACCCCCATACCATCACACATGTGTAAGTTACCCATGCCTTGGGCACTAATGCACCCCCATACCATCACACATGTGTAAGTTACCCATGCCTTGGGCACTAATACACCCCCATACCATCACACATGTGTAAGTTACCCATGCCTTGTTCACTAATACACCCCCATACCATCACACATGTGTAAGTTACCCATGTCTTGTTCACTAATACACCCCCATACCATCACACATGTGTAAGTTACCCATGTCTTGGGCACTAATGCACCCCCATACCATCACACATGTGTAAGTTACCCATGCCTTGGGCACTAATACACCCCCATACCATCACACATGTGTAAGTTACCCATGCCTTGTTCACTAATACACCCCCATACCATCACACATGTGTAAGTTACCCATGTCTTGTTCACTAATACACCCCCATACCATCACACATGTGTAAGTTACCCATGTCTTGGGCACTAATGCACCCCCATACCATCACACATGTGTAAGTTACCCATGCCTTGGGCACTAATACACCCCCATACCATCACACATGTGTAAGTTACCCATGTCTTGTTCACTAATACACCCCCATACCATCACACATGTGTAAGTTACCCATGTCTTGTTCACTAATACACCCCCATACCATCACACATGTGTAAGTTACCCATGTCTTGTTCACTAATACACCCCCATACCATCACACATGTGTAAGTTACCCATGCCTTGGGCACTAATACACCCCCATACCATCACACATGTGTAAGTTACCCATGCCTTGGGCACTAATACACCCCCATACCATCACACATGTGTAAGTTACCCATGTCTTGGGCACTAATACACCCCCATACCATCACACATGTGTAAGTTACCCATGTCTTGTTCACTAATACACCCCCATACCATCACACATGTGTAAGTTACCCATGCCTTGGGCACTAATACACCCCCATACCATCACACATGTGTAAGTTACCCATGTCTTGGGCACTAATACACCCCCATACCATCACACATGTGTAAGTTACCCATGCCTTGGGCACTAATACACCCCCATACCATCACACATGTGTAAGTTACCCATGCCTTGTTCACTAATACACCCCCATACCATCACACATGTGTAAGTTACCCATGTCTTGTTCACTAATACACCCCCATACCATCACACATGTGTAAGTTACCCATGTCTTGGGCACTAATGCACCCCCATACCATCACACATGTGTAAGTTACCCATGCCTTGGGCACTAATACACCCCCATACCATCACACATGTGTAAGTTACCCATGCCTTGGGCACTAATACACCCCCATACCATCACACATGTGTAAGTTACCCATGCCTTGGGCACTAATACACCCCCATACCATCACACATGTGTAAGTTACCCATGTCTTGTTCACTAATACACCCCCATACCATCACACATGTGTAAGTTACCCATGCCTTGGGCACTAATACACCCCCATACCATCACACATGTGTAAGTTACCCATGTCTTGGGCACTAATACACCCCCATACCATCACACATGTGTAAGTTACCCATGCCTTGTTCACTAATACACCCCCATACCATCACACATGTGTAAGTTACCCATGTCTTGTTCACTAATACACCCCCATACCATCACACATGTGTAAGTTACCCATGCCTTGTTCACTAATACACCCCCATACCATCACACATGTGTAAGTTACCCATGTCTTGTTCACTAATACACCCCCATACCATCACACATGTGTAAGTTACCCATGTCTTGTTCACTAATACACCCCCATACCATCACACATGTGTAAGTTACCCATGTCTTGTTCACTAATACACCCCCATACCATCACACATGTGTAAGTTACCCATGCCTTGGGCACTAATACACCCCCATACCATCACACATGTGTAAGTTACCCATGCCTTGGGCACTAATACACCCCCATACCATCACACATGTGTAAGTTACCCATGTCTTGGGCACTAATACACCCCCATACCATCACACATGTGTAAGTTACCCATGTCTTGTTCACTAATACACCCCCATACCATCACACATGTGTAAGTTACCCATGCCTTGGGCACTAATACACCCCCATACCATCACACATGTGTAAGTTACCCATGTCTTGGGCACTAATACACCCCCATACCATCACACATGTGTAAGTTACCCATGCCTTGGGCACTAATACACCCCCATACCATCACACATGTGTAAGTTACCCATGCCTTGGGCACTAATACACCCCCATACCATCACACATGTGTAAGTTACCCATGCCTTGGGCACTAATACACCCCCATACCATCACACATGTGTAAGTTACCCATGCCTTGTTCACTAATACACCCCCATACCATCACACATGTGTAAGTTACCCATGTCTTGTTCACTAATACACCCCCATACCATCACACATGTGTAAGTTACCCATGTCTTGGGCACTAATGCACCCCCATACCATCACACATGTGTAAGTTACCCATGCCTTGGGCACTAATACACCCCCATACCATCACACATGTGTAAGTTACCCATGCCTTGGGCACTAATACACCCCCATACCATCACACATGTGTAAGTTACCCATGCCTTGGGCACTAATACACCCCCATACCATCACACATGTGTAAGTTACCCATGTCTTGGGCACTAATACACCCCCATACCATCACACATGTGTAAGTTACCCATGTCTTGTTCACTAATACACCCCCATACCATCACACATGTGTAAGTTACCCATGCCTTGGGCACTAATACACCCCCATACCATCACACATGTGTAAGTTACCCATGTCTTGGGCACTAATACACCCCCATACCATCACACATGTGTAAGTTACCCATGCCTTGGGCACTAATACACCCCCATACCATCACACATGTGTAAGTTACCCATGCCTTGGGCACTAATACACCCCCATACCATCACACATGTGTAAGTTACCCATGCCTTGGGCACTAATACACCCCCATACCATCACACATGTGTAAGTTACCCATGCCTTGGGCACTAATACACCCCCATACCATCACACATGTGTAAGTTACCCATGCCTTGGGCACTAATACACCCCCATACCATCACACATGCGGGCTTTTCAACTTTACGTCCATAACAGTCTGGATGGTTCGCTTCCCCTTTGGTCCGGATGACACGATGTCGAATATTTTCAAAAACAATTTGAAATGTGGACTCGTCAGACCACAGAACACTTTTCCACTTTGCATCAGTCCATCTTAGATGATCTCGGGCCCAGAGAAGCCGGCGACGTTTCTGGATGTTGTTGATAAATGGCTTTCGCTTTGCATAGTAGAGCTTTAACTTGCACTTACAGATGTAGTGACAAACTGTATTTAATGACAGTGGTTTTCTGAATGGTTCTTGAGCCCATGTGGTGATATCCTTTAGACATTGATGTCGCTTTTTGATACAGTGCCGTCTGAGGGATGGAAGGTCACGGTCATTCAATGTTGGTTTCCGGCCATGCCGCTTACGTGGAGTGATTTCTCCAGATTCTCTGAACCTTTTGATGATATTATGGAGCGTAGATGTTGAAATCCCTCAATTTCTTGCAATGTCACTTTGAGAAAGGTTGTTCTTAAACTGTTTGACTATTTGCTCACACAGTTGTGGACAAAGGGGTGTACCTCGCCCCATCCTTTCTTGTGAAAGACTGAGCATTTTTTGGGAAGCTGTTTTTATAGCCAATCATGGCACCCACCTGTTCCCAATTAGCCTGCACACCTGTGGGTTTTTCCAAAAATAAGTGTTTGATGAGCTTCTCTCAACTTTATCAGTATTTATTGCCACCTTTAAAGTGCACTGTTGATTTTTGAGAAAATGAAAGGATTTTAAGTGCGCTTTATAGTCTGAAAAATACAGTATATGAGAAAGACATTTATTGTGTGCCCTCTTTGAAGGTGCTCCGTGTTTGTGGTGGTAAGCAGTGGAGGATCACAGTGCAGCCTTGTGAACAGGACAACATAAAGTCCTCGCCATGTCCACTCAGTAATGCAATAAAGCCGCCTGACCTCTCTCTGCTGCTGCGTCTGGACCTTGGCCTGCTGATGTCTTCCATCCATCTAATGGACATCCTCCATCCATCTAATGGACATCTCCATCCATCTAATGGACATCCTCCATCCATCTAATGGACATCCTCCATCCATCTAATGGACATCCTCCATCCATCTAATGGACATCCTCCTCGCTGACGTGCATGCCTTTTATTGCATGTTGGGATTTAGCCGGTGGTGTGTGTGAGGATGGCACTATTCGCAGTGTGAACGCCTCCAGGGTTCACTGACCCCTTCCCCACATGGAGGGCTTGTGGCTTCTTCTTTATTGTGGAGCCACCTTTGCAGACCAAGGATGGAACACAAATGGGGGATCATCAAGAATTCTGTGATGTGCTTAGTTTGATGAAAAGTTCTACATTTTTAAACAGATTACAGTTGGTACAAAATGCGGCTGCTAAACTTTTGACAAGAAAGTTTGATCATTTTACGCCTATGCTGTATATACCTTAATATACTGTTTATTAGAGATGCGCGGATAGGCAATTATATCATCCGCAACCGCATTACCAAAGTCGTCATCCACCCGCCGTCCACCCGAACCAACATTTTATCAGAACCGCAATCGCCCGCCACCCGCCTGTTGAAATACATCAGAGGTCGGCCACCTTTACCACTCAAAGAACTATTTAAACCTGTTTCGCAGAGTAAAAAAGACAATGGGAGCCACTAACATTCTCACGAATATCCAATGGTGTTCATCCTGATGATAAGAATAAGGGTGTGCTGTGAAGCCATTGCCTTAGACACCTTCAACAACATGAACAAACCCATTGTTAGTCCGGCAACATGTTGTGTGCAGCTTCTGCAATCACACGTACAAGATTGAAAGGCATACTGGGTGACACAGAGTACACTGATGGCTGTGATAAAAACAATTTTTACACTTACTAATATGCGCCACGCTGTGAAGCCACACCCAACAAGAATGACAAACACATTTCGGGAAAACATCCTCACAGTAACACAACATAAACGCAACACAACAAATACCAAGAATCCTTTGCATCCGTGACAATTCCTGAAGATATTTTACACCCTCGCGCCCCAACACCGCTCACCTTACCGACGCACGGGGGGGGGGGGGTATAAAATAGTCAAGAAGTCTCACGAATACAAAGGATTCTGGGTATCTGTTGTGTTGCGTTTATGTTGTGTTACTGTGAGGATGTTCTCCCGAAATGTGTTTGTCAATCTTGTTTGGTGTGGCTTCACAGCGTGGCGCATATTAGTAAGAGTGTTAAAAGGGTTTCTATCACAACCATTAGTGTACTCTGTGTCACCCAGTATGTCTTGCAGTCGTGTGTGTGTTGCTGCAGAAGTCACACACAACATGATGCTGGACTGACAACATGTTGTAGTAGGCGACAAAGTCAATGGCTTCATAGCGCGCACTAATACTTATTATCTGGGTGACTGCCGGCTGTCATTCTAGAGAATAATAGCGTTTCCTATTGTCTTCTTCGCTTTGTGACACGGGTCTTAAATGGCTCTTTGAGTGGTAAAGGATACCGATCTAACATAATAGTGAGAGTCCAGTCCATAGTGGATCTAACATAATAGTGAGAGTCCAGTCCATAGTGGATCTAACATAATAGTGAGAGTCCAGTCCATAGTGGATCTAACATAATAGTGTGAGAGTCCAGTCCATAGTGGATCTAACATAATAGTGTGAGAATCCAGTCCATAGTGGATCTAACATAATAGTGAGAGAGTCCAGTCCATAGTGGATCTAACATAATAGTGAGAGTCCAGTCCATAGTGGATCTAACATAATAGTGAGAGAGTCCAGTCCATAGTGGATCTAACATAATAGTGTGAGAGTCCAGTCCATAGTGGATCTAACATAATAGTGTGAGAGTCCAGTCCATAGTGGATCTAACATAATAGTGAGAGTCCAGTCCATAGTGGATCTAACATAATAGTGAGAGTCCAGTCCATAGTGGATCTAACATAATAGTGAGAGTCCAGTCCATAGTGGATCTAACATAATAGGGAGAGTCCAGTCCATAGTGGATCTAACATAATAGTGAGAGTCCAGTCCATAGTGGATCTAACATAATAGGGAGAGTCCAGTCCATAGTGGATCTAACATAATAGGGAGAGTCCAGTCCATAGTGGATCTAACATAATAGGGAGAGTCCAGTCCATAGTGGATCTAACATAATAGTGTGAGAGTCCAGTCCATAGTGGATCTAACATAATAGTGAGAGTCCAGTCCATAGTGGATCTAACATAATAGTGAGAGTCCAGTCCATAGTGGATCTAACATAATAGGGAGAGTCCAGTCCATAGTGGATCTAACATAATAGTGAGAGTCCAGTCCATAGTGGATCTAACATAATAGTGAGAGTCCAGTCCATAGTGGATCTAACATAATAGGGAGAGTCCAGTCCATAGTGGATCTAACATAATAGGGAGAGTCCAGTCCATAGTGGATCTAACATAATAGTGAGAGTCCAGTCCATAGTGGATCTAACATAATAGGGAGAGTCCAGTCCATAGTGGATCTAACATAATAGGGAGAGTCCAGTCCATAGTGGATCTAACATAATAGTGTGAGAGTCCAGTCCATAGTGGATCTAACATAATAGTGAGAGTCCAGTCCATAGTGGATCTAACATAATAGTGAGAGTCCAGTCCATAGTGGATCTAACATAATAGTGAGAGTCCAGTCCATAGTGGATCTAACATAATAGGGAGAGTCCAGTCCATAGTGGATCTAACATAATAGTGAGAGTCCAGTCCATAGTGGATCTAACATAATAGGGAGAGTCCAGTCCATAGTGGATCTAACATAATAGGGAGAGTCCAGTCCATAGTGGATCTAACATAATAGGGAGAGTCCAGTCCAT
This sequence comes from Nerophis ophidion, assembly GCF_033978795.1. Lineage (NCBI taxonomy): Eukaryota > Metazoa > Chordata > Actinopteri > Syngnathiformes > Syngnathidae > Nerophis > Nerophis ophidion. The sequence goes on from NC_084616.1 coordinate 78,840,816, forward strand.
TGTGGATCTAACATAATAGTGTGAGAGTCCAGTCCATAGTGGATCTAACATAATAGTGAGAGTCCAGTCCATAGTGGATCTAACATAATAGTGAGAGTCCAGTCCATAGTGGATCTAACATAATAGGGAGAGTCCAGTCCATAGTGGATCTAACATAATAGTGAGGGTCCAGTCCATAGTGGATCTAACATAATAGTGAGAGTCCAGTCCATAGTGGATCTAACATAATAGGGAGAGTCCAGTCCATAGTGGATCTAACATAATAGTGAGAGTCCAGTCCATAGTGGATCTAACATAATAGTGTGAGAGTCCAGTCCATAGTGGATCTAACATAATAGTGAGAGTCCAGTCCATAGTGGATCTAACATAATAGTGAGAGTCCAGTCCATAGTGGATCTAACATAATAGTGTGAGAGTCCAGTCCATAGTGGATCTAACATAATAGTGTGAGAGTCCAGTCCATAGTGGATCTAACATAATAGTGAGAGTCCAGTCCATAGTGGATCTAACATAATAGTGAGAGTCCAGTCCATAGTGGATCTAACATAATAGTGTGAAAGTCCAGTCCATAGTGGATCTAACATAATAGTGAGAGTCCAGTCCATAGTGGATCTAACATAATAGTGAGAGTCCAGTCCATAGTGGATCTAACATAATAGTGAGAGTCCAGTCCATAGTGGATCTAACGTAATAGTGGAAGTCCAGTCCATGGTGGATCTAACATAATAGTGAGAGTCCAGTCTATAGTGGATCTAACATAATAGTGAGAGTCCAGTCCATAGTGGATCTAACATAATATTGAGAGTCCTGTCCATAGTGGATCTAACATAATAGTGAGAGTCCAGTCCATAGTGGATCTAACATAATAGTGAGAGTCCAGTCCATAGTGGATCTAACATAATATTGAGAGTCCAGTCCATAGTGGATCTAACATAATATTGAGAGTCCTGTCCATAGTGGATCTAACATAATAGTGAGAGTCCAGTCCATAGTGGATCTAACATAATAGTGAGAGTCCAGTCCATAGTGGATCTAACATAATAGTGAGAGTCCAGTCCATAGTGGATCTAACATAATAGTGAGAGTCCAGTCCATAGTGGGGCCAGCAGGAGACCATCCCGAGCGGAGACAGGTCAGCAGTGCAGAGGTGTCTACAAGCAGTCCACCCCGGGTCCTGACTCTGGACAGCCAGTAATAATACATAATAATACATAATAATACATAATAATTATAATAATATATGTTTTCTAGATAAGCTGTCAATTTAATTAAAGAGCTAATGAAAAAACAGATTCACCACTCTATTCATACTTTTTGCGCTTAAAACAACTGCTGTATGACTTTAGTACCGGACTTCTTCTGTTTCCTTGACGTTGCTGTTACTGCCACAGTGGTGGAAAAGGGTATTACAGCTGAATAAAACGCATGCGGACCACAGCTGAGAAACGGATGCTCTCCTATGGTCCTCCGGCACAGTATTTTTCAACCTTTTTTGAGCCAAGGCACATTTTTTGCGTTGGACAGATCCAGAGCCCCATCAGCAGCAGAAATAATTCAAAAGCGAAACTCAGTTGACAGTAAAAAGTTGTTGTCGCAATTGTTGGAAATGACTTTAAAGCATAACTTTTGAGCTCTTGTCTCAAAGTAGGTGTACTGTCACATCACACCCTGACTTATTTGCACTTTTTTGCTGTTTTCCTGTGTGTCGTGTTTTACTTCTTGTCTTGTGCTCCTATTTTGGTGGCTTTTTTCTTGTTTTGGTACTTTCCTGTAGCAGTTTCATGTCTTCCTTTGAGCCATCTTTCCCGCATCGACTTTGTTTTAGCAATCAAGAATATTTCAGTTGTTTTTATCCTTCTTTGTGGGGACATTGTTGGTTGTCATGTCATGTTGGGATGTACTTTGTGGACGCCATCTTTGCTCCACAGCAGGGGTCACCAAGGCGGGCACCAGGTCGCCCGTAAGGACCAGATGAGTCGCCCGCTGGCCTGTTCTAAAAATAGCTCAAATAGCAGCACTTACCAGTGAGCTGCCTCTATTTTTTAAATTGTATTTATTTACTAGCAAGCTGGTCTCGCTTTGCTCGACATTTTTAATTCTAAGAGAGACAAAACTCAAATAGAATTTGAAAATATTTTAAAGACTTGGTCTTCACTTGTTTAAATAAATTCATTTATTTTTTTACTTTGCTTCTTATAACTTTCAGAAAGACAATTTTAGAGAAAAAATACAACCTTAAAATGATTTTACGATTTTTAAACACATATACCTTTTTAAATTCATTTTTCTTCTTTCCTGACAATTTAAATCAATGTTCAAGTAAATTTATTGTTTTTATTGTAAAAAATAATAAATACATTTTAATTCTTCATTTTAGCTTCTGTGTTTTCGACGAAGAATATTTGTGAAATATTTATTCAAACTTATCCATCCATCCATTTTCTACCGCTTATTCCCTTTCGGGGTCGCGGGGGGCGCTGGCACCTATCTCAGCTACAATCGGGCGGAAGGCGGGGTACACCCTGGACAAGTCGCCACCTCATCACAGGGCCAACACAGATAGACAGACAACATTCACACACTAGGGACCATTTAGTGTTGCCAATCAACCTATCCCCAGGTGCATGTCTTTGAGCCATCTTTCCCGCATCGACTTTGTTTTAGCAATCAAGAATATTTCAGTTGTTTTTATCCTTCACATTCACACACTAGGGCCAATCACTATTATTCAAACTTATAATGATTAAAATTGAAAAATATATATTCTGGCAAATCTAGAAAATCTGTAGAATCAAATTTAAATCTTATTTCAAAATCTTTTGAATTTCTTTTAAAATTTTCGTTCTGGAAAATCTAGAAGAAATAATGATTCGTTTTTGTTAGAAATATAGCTTGGTCCAATTTGTTATATATTCTAACAAAGTGCAGATTGGATTTTAAACTATTTAAAACATGTCATCAAAATTCTAAAATTAATCTTAATCAGGAAAAATTACTAATGATGTTCCATAAATTATTTTTTTAATTTTTTCAAAAAGATTCAAATTAGTTAGATTTTCTCTTCTTTTTTTCGGTAGAATTTTGAATTTTAAAGAGTCAAAATTGAAGATAATATATGTTTGAAAATTTAATTTTCATTTTTTTCGTGTTTTCTATGTCCGGGCGGCATAGCTCGGTTGGTAGAGTGGCCGTGCCAGCAACTTGAGGGTTGCAGGTTCGATCCCCGCTTGCACCATCCTAGTCACTGCCGTTGTGTCCTTGGGCAAGACACTTTACCCACCTGCTCCCAGTGCCACCCACACTGCTTTAAATGGAACTTAGATATTGGGTTTCACTATGTAAAGCGCTTTGAGTCACTTGAGAAAAGCGCTATATAAATATAATTCACTTCACATTTGTTTTCTCTTTTTTTAAACCCTTCAATTAAGTGTTTTTTTCATCATTTATTCTCCACCAAAAACCTTCCGTAAAAAGAAAAAAAATGTAGGATGGAATGACAGACAGAAATACAATTTATTGAAGTGTGTATCAAACTGGTAGCCCTTGGCATGAATCAGTACCCAAGAATAGCTCTTGCTTTCAAAAAGGTTGCTGACTCCTGCTCCACAGTAAGTCTTTGCTCTCATCCAGCTTTCGGTTTTTCTTTACTTTGTAGCCAGTTCAGTTTTAGTTTTGTTCTGCATAGCCTTCTCTAAGCTGCAATGCCTTTTCTTAGCACTCACCTTTTGTTTATTTTAGTTTTAAGCATTAGACACTTTTTTACCTGCACACTGCCTCCCGCTGTTTGCCACATCTACAAAGCAATCAGCGACCTGCTGCCACCTACTGATATGGAAGAGTATTACAGGGTTACTCTGCCGATCTCTAGACATCACCGACACTCAACAACAACACATAAATTGCAGAATATAATTACTGGTTTGCAGATAATATTTGTAACCCAAATGGGTGAAATTAGATGATATCCCACGGCACACCAGACTGTAAGCTAGTGTGCCGCAGCACAGTGGTTGAAAAACACTGTTTTAGGGAGTGCTAGCGGTCCAACAATGCATTCTGCATGCAAAATTGTTTGCCCCACCCAAGTTTGAAGAACTGAGGGTGCATGTTTTCATTTTATTTAGCTGTCCTCCTCCCCTTCCCCACCATGTCCTACTTGTCTCTTTATGCTCCTCAACCCGCCGTCGCTGCCACTTGTCCCGAATACGCAAAGAGGCCTGGCAGCACTACAGAGGTCGGCCGCATGGTAATGTGAGCCACGCACACACGTCCGGGGCATCGCTTTCCACTGAGCAGCACTTTTGTGATCTAGTGAGGGATCAGTGAGTGCTTTCCTCTGGCAATCCATCTCATTCATAATTAGAAGGGAGAGAGCGTGATAGAGAAACCATATCACTGAGACACTCAAACCTTTCTAAGATGTCGTACATTTTTTACTTGGGTCTAATAAGTGTTATTAGAGCAACAGTGAGGAGATGTATGTTGTTTTTGGGAATCATATTAAACCTTATATATATATATATATATGTATATATATATATATATATATATATATATATGTATATATATATATATATATATATATATATATATATATATATATATATATACATACATACATACATATAACCTATGCTTAAAAGAGAAACGGTTTATTATATATCACCAAGACCTGTCATCCCTCAACAAGCGCAGTGAAATCATATCAACATGCCGTCACAGACGGAAACACCTCCTAGGTAACACATGAGCCAATCACCACGCCCCTACACCTGCCTGTACCCACCCACTCTGTGTTCTATATAAACCATTGTATGTGAATGCTTCCATTAAAATCTCCTGATGATTGAGGGAACACCTCATGAAACACTTCTGTAGAGATGAAGTAGTCTTGTGATTTTTCCCACACATATATATATATATATATATATATGTATATATATATATATATATATATATATATATATATATATATATATTATATATATACAGTTGGGCCAAAAAGTATTTAGTCATCCAGCGATTGTGCAAGTTCTCCCACTTCAAATGATGACAGAGGTCTGTAATTTTCATCATAGGTACACTTCAACTGTGAGAGACAGAATGTGAAAAAAAATCCAGGAATTCACATTGTAGGAATTTTAAAGAATTTATTTGTAAATGATGGTGGAAAATAAGTATTTGGTCAAGCATTCAAAGCTCTCACTGATGGAAGGAGGTTTTGGCTCCAAATCTCAGGATACATGGCCCCATTCATTCTTTCCTTAACACGGATCAATCGTCCTGTCCCCTTAGCAGAAAAACAGCCCCAAAGCATGATGTTTCCACCCCCATGCCTCACAGTAGGTATGGTGTTCTTGGGATGCAACTCAGTATTCTTCTTCCTCCAAACACCACCAGTTGAGTTGATACCAAAATGGATACATGGATGATACAGCAGAGGATTGGGAGAATGTCATGTGGTCAGATGAAACCAAAATAGAACTTTTTGGTACAAACACTATAACCACATATAAACCTGTTTGATGCTTCGGAAAGTTTCTGGCGATCAATATTGTTTGAGATCAGGTAGAGCATGGCTGTCAAACTCTGGCCCGCCATGTCATTTCATTTGGCCCTTGAGACAATAATAAATTAAGATTAGAGCTGGCCCGCTGGTATTATACAGTGGGGGGGGGGGGGCGCTGTATCACCGCGGTCAACGCTAATTCTCATACTTGCCAACCCTCCCGATTTTTCCAGGAGAATCCCGAATTTCAGTGCCCCCCCAAAAATCTCCCGGGGCAACCATTCTCCCGAATTTCCACCCGGACAACAATATTGGGGGCGTGCCTTAAAGGTACTGCTTTTAGCATCCTCTACAACAGGGGTGGTGAACCTATGGCTCGTGAGCCAGATGTGGCTCTTTTGATGACTGCATCTGGCTCTCAGATAAATCTGAGCTGACATTGCTTAACGCGATAATTATGAATAATTTCGCTGGTGCTAAAAATAACGTGCAAAATATAAAACATTGTCATGCATTTAAATCCATCCATCCGTTTTCTACCGCACCTGTTCAAGAAGTCGCATTAATGGTAAGAAGTATTTTATGTCACGATGGGGGGGTCACAGCTTGCTGCGGGGTTGTTCTCCCAGGAAGGCAGACGGACTACTCGGGACATGGCATTCAGGGAAAAACATGATTTCATTTAAACTAAAAAAAGATACAAACAAAAATCGCTCACAGTGGAGGCACAACTTGGGCTAAAGAACAAAGCTAACGCATAAACAGACTAAGAACATAAATCAAACAAAACTTACTTGGCATGGCATGAAGCAGGAAACTATGGCAAGGCATGAAACAAGTCAGCACAGGGCAAAAAAAGGTCACATTGACGGCAGGGCGACTGACTGGCAAAGACGAGCTTAAATACTGCCTCTGAATAGTGCTCGGAAGCAGGTGAGCGGGCATTTTGTCCACCAGAGACAGGTGGACAAAATGAGTAACCAAGGAAACCAGACAAGGGAGTGGAAAAAAACAGGAACTTAAAGAGTCCAAAGGACAAACAGCACATGGCCAAACAAAAACATGATCAACAGACATGACAATTTATTTATTATTGGTTAGCTTCAGAATAACAATGTTATTAAAAAGAATAAGAGACTTATTATACTCTAGAAATGTTGGTCTTACTTAAAAATGCACACATTTAGTTGTATTCAGTGTTAAAAAATATGATATGGCTCTCACATTTTGAAATATTTGGCTTTCATGGCTCTCTCAGCCAAAAAGGTTCCCGACCCCTGCTCCACAACCTGTCATCATGTCCGCTTTTCCTACATACAAACAGCTTGCCGGCCCAGTCACGTTATATATCCGGCTTCTACACACACACAAGTGAATGCAAGGCACACTTGGTCAACAGCCATACAGGTCACACTGAGGGTGGCCGTATAAACAACTTTAACACTGTTAGACGACACTGTGAACCCACATCAAACAAGAATGCCAAACACATTTCGGGGGAACATCCGCACTGTAACACAACATAAACACAACAGAACAAATACCCAGAACCCCTTGCAGCATTAACTCTTCCGGGACGCTACAACATACACCCCCGCTACCAACAAAACTCTATTTTGCATGTCACTATAAAGTTATATAAGCCTTGCTTGTTCAATATTCAATGCAAAACTTGTTTGGGTCCCTATTAAAAGGTTAAGTTGTTCAACTTTGGCCCGCGGCTTTGTTCAGTTTAGAATTTTGGCCCACTCTGTATTTGAGTTTGACACCCCTGAGGTTGAGGTTGACAGCTGGACTCTATTACTATTAGTGTATACACACTATTAGTGTATACACACTATTAGTGTATACACACTATTAGTGTATACACACTATTGGTGTATACACACTATTAGTGTATACACACTATTAGTGTATACACACTATTAGTGTATACACACTATTAGTGTATACACACTATTGGTGTATACACACTATTAGTGTATACACACTATTAGTGTATACACACTATTAGTGTATACACACTATTAGTGTATACACACTATTAGTGTATACACACATCCCGCAGATAGTGTTTTATAAAGTGAGCATACAACAACAATGCTACTGTAAACACAACATCAGGCTTGACCTGACCGGTCCTTCAACATAACTGACCACAAATAAGGAGAAGTACGGCTGCCATGGATACAACATTGCTCCTGATTACAAGACATGATATTGAATCTGTTACCTAAAGATCCATTTTAGCTGAGTAGGAAAGTCTATTCTTTCCACCCAAAATTATATTTGCCATCTTGCCTCTTATTGCGCATCAAGATGTCATTTACACACACACACACACACACACACACACACACACACACACACACACACACACACACACACACACACACACACACACACACACACACACACACACACACTGACAGACAATGCCGAGCGGGGTTGAAAGAAAATCCATTATTCATTTGCCAGGCTATTTTTAGAAAACACCCCGGTGACTTTGGAATTATTTATTAAGCGGCTGATAAATAAAAGATGTACATTGGGTTGGGGATTGCCGTCCGGAAAAAAATCTCAGATAAAGATTCCCCCCATCTCTGTGTGTGTAGTCTATATTTAACCCCACCTTTGCAGAATCTATTGAAGTGCTGGAAACGCTGGCATGTTGCAGATGTGTGCAAACACCTTCCAGCATCCACTACAATGCAACCTTGTTGGCATCAGGTCTTTATTACGTGTATTTATGTCAGGGGTGTCCAAAGTGCGGCCCTAAGCACATTCTAAAAATACGATTAAAAAAACGGAAAAAGCGGTATAAAAGAGTAAACAGGTGAAATGTGACAAGAAAATGTTGCAATGTGTACTCTTTTAACACAAAGCTGCCATGCAGGCTGTTATTTCCTTTCAAAAAATTATATTCCATTCCATCCATCCATCTTCTTCCGCTTATCCGAGGTTGGGTCGCGGGGGCAGCAGCCTAAGCAGGGAAGCCCAGACTTCCCTCTCCCCAGCCACTTCGTCTAGCTCCTCCCGGGGGATCCCGAGGCGTTCCCAGGCCAGCCGGGAGACATAGTCTTCCCAACGTGTCCTGGGTCTTCCCCGTGGCCTCCTACCGGTTGGACGTGCCCTAAACACCTCCCTAGGGAGGCGTTCGGGTGGCATCCTGACCAGATGCCCGAACCACCTCATCTGGCTCCTCTCCATGTGGAGGAGCAGCGGCTTTACTTTGAGTTCCTCCCGGATGGCAGAGCTTCTCACCCTATCTCTAAGGGAGAGACCCAAACTCATTTGGGCCGCTTGTACCCGTGATCTTATCCTTTCGGTCATGACCCAAAGCTCATGACCATAGGTGAGGATGGGAATGTAGATGAATCGGTAAATTGAGAGCTTTGCCTTCCGGCTCAGCTCCTTCTTCACCACAACGGATCGGTACAACGTCCGCATTACTGAAGACGCCGCACCGATCCGCCTGTCGATCTCACCATCCACTCTTCCCTCACTCGTGAACAAGACTCCCAGGTACTTGAACTCCTCCACTTGGGGCAGGGTCTCCTCCCCAACCCGGAGATGGCACTCCACCCTTTTCCGGGCGAGAACCATGGACTCGGACTTGGAGGTGCTGATTCTCATCCCAGCCGCTTCACACTCGGCTGCGAACCGATCCAGTGAGAGCTGAAGATCCTGGCCAGATGAAGCCATCAGGACCACATCATCTGCCAAAAGCAGAGACCTAATCCTGCAGTCACCAAACCGGAACCCCTCAGCGCCTTGATTGCGCCTAGAAATTCTGTCCATAAAAGTTCTGAACAGAATGGGTGACAAAGGACAGCCTTGGCGGAGTCCAACCCTCACTGGAAACGTGTTCGACTTACTGCCAGCAATGCGGACCAAGCTCTGACACTGATCATACAGGGAGTGGACTATGTTCTGACACTGATCATACAGGGAGTGGACTATGTTCTGGCACTGATCATACAGGGAGTGGACCGCCACAATAAGACAGTCCCATACCCCATACTCTCTGAGCACTCCCCACAGGACTTCCCGAGGGACACGGTCCAATGCCTTCTCCAAGTCCACAAAGCACATGTAGACTGGTTGGGCAAACTCCCATGCACCCTCAAGAACCCTGCCCAGAGTATAGAGCTGGTCCACAGTTCCACCACCAGGACCAAAACCACACTGTTCCTCCTGAATCCGAGGTTGGACTATCCGGTGTAGCCTCCTCTCCAGTACACCTGAATAGACCTTACCGGGAAGGCTGAGGAGTGTGATCCCACCATAGTTGGAACACACCCTCCGGTCCCCCTTCTTAAAGAGAGGGACCACCAAAGAAATGATAATTAATCCAAATCAATGTCACATTAAATATTCCACTTTGAGATATTTTTGGGGGAAAATGTTGCATATTTTGTGTTTGCCGTATAAAAAGCACAGTTGTTGTTTTTTCTAAAGAAGGGCCTAATAAGAACAAACAAAAAACATAACAATAAAAGTTATAATTGACAGTGTTATGGATCTGGATCTTAGATAGTGTCTTGGTTTTTTAGTCCTTTTGTGTTTTGTCAATCGTTTTTGGACTCTTCCTGTTCTTAGTCTTTGCACTTCCTGTTTTAGCTTGGTTTCGCATTTGTTCCACCTGCTATGCTTTTTGACGCACACCTGTGGTACAGTTGTGATCCAAATGATTCAACCCCCACACAATGTTGCTGTTTTTGCAAGTTGGACATTTATTCCGTGTTTTGTTTCTAGTCATATCAAATAAAGATGTGTCAAATAGACAAATGCAACTTCAATTGTAACACTGGATTTTACAAAATAGCAAAAAATGACATTTTTCTTAATATGTCATTGAGAAAATGATTCAAGCCCCTAGTTGCATGCATCTTTAGTACTTAGTAGAACAGTAATGACATCCTTCAAAGGTGATACACAAGCTTCTTGCAAGCATCTCCAGTATTTGAGCCCATTCCTCTTGGGCAAAGGCCTCCAGTTCATTCATATTCTTGGACTTGTGTGCTGCAACTGCCTTCTTCAAGTCCCACCACAGCTTTTCTACAGGATTTAGGTCTGGCGACTGTGAAGGCCACTCCAGAGTCTTCCAGCCCTTCTTCTGCAACCACTCTGATGTTGATTTGGAGGTATGCTTGGGATCCTTGTCCTGTTGGAAGGTCCAACGTCTCCCAAGCCTCAGCTTCCTCACTGACTTCATGACATTTGCAGCTAATATATCCTGCTAGGAAATAGAATTCATAATGCCTTGAACACGCTGGAGATTCCCGGTACCTGAGGCAGAGAAACAGCCCCAGAGCATGATTGACCCCCCACCATGCTTAACAGTAGGCAAGGTGTTCTTCTCTTTGTAAGCTTCATTTTTTCTCCTCCAGACATAACGTTGATTCATAGGCCCAAAGAGTTCCACTTTTGTCTCATCACTCCATAGAACAGTTTCCCAAAACCTTTGGGGTTTGTCCAGATAATTTTTGGCATACTGGAGTCTATTTTCCTTGTGCCTGGTAGTCAGAAGTGGGGTGCGCCTGGGAGTTCTGGCATGGAGGCCTTCATCTCGTAGTGCGCGCCTTATTGTCTGGGACGAAACCTGCGTTCCCCCCTCTGCAATGTCCTGTTGTAGTTCCTCAGCTGTTACCCGGGGGGTTTTCACACAGCATCCTCTTTCTACCACGCCCAGGTAGTGTTTCCACTGTGCCTTTAGCTTTCAACTTGACAATGATGCTCCCAACTGTGTCTCTTGGAATGTGTAATGTCTTTGCTATTTTCTTATATCCATATCCTTTCTTATGAAGAGAAATGACCTCCTCTCTTGACTTCTTTGACCACTCCCTGGACTTCACCATGTTGCAAATACACCATTGACCATCTACAAGAAGCTGAGCGTCACAGTCTTTTTCAGTCAGTTTAAATGTTGCTCCTTATGGTTCTAATCACATCTACAGGTGTTTTCAACACCTGATTGAAAAGACCTTATTCAAATTCTGTTCTTAAGAGTTATGATCTTCAAGGGCTTGAATCATTTTGTCAATGAGTTATTAAGAAAAATTTCCTTTTTTGGTATTTTGTAAAATACAGTGTTACAATTCAACTTGCATTTGTCTATTTAATGCATCTTTATTTGATATGACTATAAACAAAATACGGGATACATGTCCAACTTGCTAAAAGACCAACATTGTGTGGGGGTTGAATAATTTTGATCACAACTGTAATTGTTTGCTTTAGTATTGAAGCCTGCCTTCGACCTCAGTTCATTTTTGCCTCAGGCAACAATCCCGTTGATATATCTTGTATGTTTTTACTATTGCTAAGTCTCGCCTTAGCTTCGGCACGTCTATTTTGGACTCTTGAACTCGATGCTAGTTAGCATTAGCTTCTTGTGCGTTCGGCACGCCTTTCTTTTGCCCTTTGTACCAGTGTTCTTTTATTTTTGTATATTAAATCAAGTTTTACCTGCAATTCGTGCCTGTCTTGGTCCTGGTGCTTCTTGGGGTGACTCAACGTTTCCAACGTGACAGACAGCTGGATCTGAAGTTGATCTCAAGATGATTGTGTTTAAAATAAACAGTAAAAAAAATACAAAATAAATATATATTTTTAATGAGTAGGACCCTTTTGGATCCCTAATAATTATAGTGCAATTTTTTTTGGTGTGTGTGTGTCATTGCTAAAAAAAAATAATAACAAATTGAAATCATTTTTAAGGCTCCAATTATTCTATAATCTCAAATATTCCTCTTTAAAATTCTATCGGGGTAAACTATATTGCATATTTTGTGTGTTTTTCCCCATAAGAAAACAGGGTTTTCTTTGACAAAAAGGGCATCCAACTTAAATCTTTAAAAAGGTTATATTGACAGATAGACCTAATGTTGATCCAGAGATTATAACCTTGAATAACAATAATACAAAATAATGACACATTTTAAATATTTTTTTGACCAAAATCATTTGGGGTCCCTGGGATCAAGCCTGAGTGGAGGCCTAAATGTATATTTTTACACCTATATTGCATTGTTTTTTGAAATAAAAACAGCCCTCAGTGAAAAAAGTTTGGACACCCCCAATCTATGTCAAGAGGGGATTTTTTTCCTTCCAAGAACTTGGTTGAATACGATATTTTTGTCATGTTCTGTGGTTTGGATTCTGTTTAGTTATGTTCTGTTTTGTTTTTGACTCCATTAGTTCCTGTTTTTGCGAACCCTGGTTTGTTTTAGTTTCCATGACAACCATTAGTTTCACCTGTCTCATTTGTTTGAATTCATGCACCTGTTGTTAATCATGTCAATGTTTAAGCCTGTCATTTTCTGTTGCTCGTTCTGGTGTCATCACTCTTGCTTTTGCTCTGCCTTGCTATAGTTCGTACTGATGTTCATTGTTCATGCTTCTTCGCTCATGTCACGGTAAGCGTTGTTTGTTTTATGTTTGTAGTTTATGTTGAAGTATTAGTTTTGTTCCCTGCCTTAAGTTTTGTGCCTCCACTAAGAGTTCCTTTTGTTTGTAGCTTTTGAGTTAAGCTTAAAATCATGTATTTACCTTCACGCCATGTCCCGTCACCTTCCTTTGCATTCCGGGAAAAACAAACCCCACCACAGTCCACGTTTTGACAATTTTAGGTAAAACAGCATCATAAACACCACTGTGTTTTTCCTTAAAAAAAACACTACAAAAATGATAAAACCTTCAACTTTTGTGTACCAAGAAGTTAACTTCTGACGACTATAAAGGCATATTTTTTTTGCAGAAAATCTGTGATTATAATAAATTGTATAGAATCTTAAAATTACTTATTTTAGATTTTTGGCAGGGCCAGTTAAAAGCTGAGATACAGTTTATCTCGTCTTATATGTTTGCTGTCTCCAGTTCTTGCTGTTTCCTGGTTCCTGTTTGCTGTCTGCAGTTCTTCCAATTTCCTAGTACCTGCTTGCTGTCTCCGGTTCATCCTGTTTGCTGTCTCAAGTTTGCCTGTTTCCTGGTTCCTGTTTGCTCTCTCCAGTTCTTCTTTTTTCCTGGTTCATGTTTACTGTCTCCAGTCCTTCCTTAGTTCCTGTTTGCTGTCTCCAGTTCTTCCTGTTTCCTGGTTCCTGTTTGCTGTCTCCAGTTCTTCCTGTTTCCTGGTTCCTGTTTGCTGTCTCCAGTTCTTCCTGTTTCCTGGTTCCTGTTTGCTGTCTCAAGTTTGCCTGTTTCCTGGTTCCTGTTTGCTGTGTCCAGTTCTTCCTGTTTGCTGTCTTAAGTTTGCCTGTTTCCTGGTTCCTGTTTGCTGTCTGCAGTTCTTCCAGTTTCCTAGTACCTGTTTGCTGTCTCCGGTTCATCCTGTTTGCTGTCTCAAGTTTGACTGTTTCCTGGTTCCTGTTTGCTGTCTCCAGTTCTTCCTGTTTCCTGGTTCCTGTTTGCTGTCTCAAGTTGGCCTGTTTCCTGGTTTCTGGTTTGTTTTTTCCTTGCATCTTTTTGGACATTAATATAATGTGTGACCGTGCGCAACTCGAGGGTCCCGTGTTCAATACCCACCTAGTACCAACCTCGTCACTTCCGTTGTGTCCTGAGCAAGACACTTCACCCTTGCTCCTGATGGGTGCTGGTTAGCGCCTTGCATGGCAGCTCCCTCCATCAGCGTGTGAATGTGTGTGTGAATGTGGAAGTAGTGTCAAAGCGCTTTGGGCTCCTTAAAAAGGGCTAGAAAAGCGCTATACAATTACAACCCATTTATCATTTCTTTATTTTCCTGCACTTAGCCTGCCATCTCTGCATCTCGGGGTTCGTCACCACCACTTCCTGACAGTTAAAAGAGTATAAAAATTCCCCAAAACCCTGTCGATCTGTACGGTTAAAGGAACATTTTCAGACAGTTAAAGTTTGACCGTGTTACTTGACTGCTGTAAGAATAGAAGGAAATCCCTCAAGAAAATGTTTATTCTTTATCACTTCATGTTGGATTCTCAATTACTTCAACTCGCAACCTTGTCACAGATGTTGCGCTGAAAGCGGAACATTAAAATCCCCAAATGAAAATGAGAAATAAGGATTAGCCAAGATTTTTTTTTAATTGTTTTTGCATTTCTGGCTTGGCATCAAATGAGACAGAAAATGAAAGCAATAGTTTCAGTATTGCATTAGAAGCCTAATCATGGAAATGTCATGTATGTCATTGCCTTTTTCCTGTCATTTGGTTTACTGCTAATTAAAAATGGTAAGCGTGTAATTGTAATTCCATAAAAAGAAATTGGGGTGCAGAGTAATGGAGTCTCAGCTTAGGATCCTCAGGATCTGAAATAACCGTGTTAACCAAGACGGGACATGAGGATATAAATATTAATGCACACATGTTTGGAATGAAATGTGTTTTCTTCTAGGAGTGTGCAAAGAGTGACCTTTTCCTACCAAGGTTGTAGATGTTGCCGCCCAGAAACTGTTACGTCGAGGTCTCGGATCGTTCCCTCAAGATGTGGACAGAACTCCGGAGACAGGGTGCAGGTAGGACAATCATTTGTTACCTTGTTTCCTTGAATTGCCGCTGGGTATATAGTATGCACCTGCCTTGAATTACTGCCGGGTCCACTCGTTTCGCAAAATAATTAACGCATGCTTAATGTTACCGCCGGGTCAAACTCGTCACGTCACGAGTGACACTTCCCCTGTCATCATTTTCAAAATGGAGGAGGCTGATTTCAATACCGGTAATTTGAAATTGCGTTAAGGGAAGAAGATTAAGAGCTATTCAGTAGGATTTAAGGTCCAAGCTTACATCACACTCAAATTTTTACTGCAGGCCTTTGGTGAGTGCCGGAGTGAGAAGAGGTTTTAAAACAGATTAGCGCATGCTTACTTTTACCGCATGCCTTTGGTAAGCGCAGGAGTGAGAAGAGGTTTTAAATTAATTAGCGCCCCGGCGGCAATTCAAGGAAATACGGTATGCCTAGAATTTCCGCCGGGTCAAACTCGTCACGTCACGAGTGACACTTCACCTGTCATCATTTTCAAAAAGAAGGAGGCTGATTTCAATCATTTCAAATCGCATAAAGGGAAGAAGATTAAGAGCTATTCAGTAGGATTTAAGGTCCAAGCTATTGAATATGCTAAAAAGAACAGTAAGCAGCTATGTTTTATTAATATACCGTAGCTGCGTGTGTCAAATATGAGTCATTAAATGACTCCCGCCTCCTGGTGGTAGAGGGCGCTAGTGATCCTTCTTGCGACTACTCGGCTGCAGAAGAAGTGACAACAAGCAGCAAGAGTGAGCAGCCATCCTTTATTTTTTTCCTCTCGCTTGCACTTTTAACATGGAGGATTACATATCTAAAATAAGACAGTTTTCTAAACTGGACTTTCAATGGAAGCAGGAGGTAATAAAGGAAGATCTCCATCGAGACAGAGAGACTTTTAAAACTGAAGAAAGATAAGGAAGACTTCTATAAACAAGTTATCGATGCTTTTGATCAGAAGGAGCTGCACATGGACTTCATTTATAAGTAAAGGTAAGACCATAATAAAGTTTTTTTAATTAAATGTGCTTTTCTTGATGGTATCCTTACATCACACTCAAATCTATAAGCGCAGGCCTAAATTTACTGCATGCCTTTGGTAAGTGCCGGAGTGAGAAGAGGTTTTAAATTAATTAGCGCCCCGGCGGCCATTCAAGGAAATAAGGTACGTATTTATCAGTTATCGGTTGTAAAGGTCTGGAAGTTCTCGGTTATCAGTGTTGGTGCACATTTCCATTTCCATGCATCTTTGGAAATAGAGATAATAATTTATTTAAAATCAATCTCTTTCTCGAGAAGTCATGTCATCCATTTTGCTGCACCACTAACACCAATTAAACACACACATGGAACGCAGTGCTTGACTTCTAGCAGGACAGCTGGTCCCCAGATCCCAGCCCGGGTCCTGCTTAGTTCCTTTTAATATTGCAACAGACGAGGTGGGACGTGAAGAGGAGATGGATGGATGGATGGAGGGGAGGAGGAGGAAGACTGCAATGACTAATGGGCTTGTAAAGTCTCACCCTAGTAACTCATTGCTCCTGGAAGGCTGGAGAAAGAGGTGCTCGAATGAAGAAAGACATGAGGAGTGGTCAACAGCAGAAGAAGACATCCCCAACATAAAGCAGTTAGTTCCACAAAGATCTCCCCCCTGGGGTGGAAAGGCCCCAAGCTTAAACTGCAAACAAAGTGGTTTTAGTGCAAAAGTTTTATTTACCCATATTCAAAAGTACAAGTTGGATTGAATTGCAGACAGCATCCTCTGAAGGATCCAGAATCAAACAAAATCATGCAAATCATATCAAATATTGGTTTATATCTTTTCCTCATGTGTCAATGTCTTGTTGTTTTGCAACTGCTGGCTCCAAAACAAGCGTGGATCCCTTAGTCTTAGCAAACAGTCATAACATTTCTTAGAATGGTCAGAGCCATGGTATAAAGGTCAGAAATCCCACTACACCCCCCCACCAAAAAAACTACTGAACTCCAAATCACCCGGGGGAGTTTTGCCGGAATGAATGAGAATTCATGTCCGCCATTCTCACAGACTTGAGGGTCTTTGGGGAAATCTTGCCCTGCACTTCTTCTTTTTTTCCCCGTCTGAGGAAGCACGCAGCTTAGTCTAGACTCTTTTAAGTTGACTAACGCCTCCATTATTCATGTGCTTGTGGAGGTGCTGCAGAGCCGGGAAGTCATCTGCTAAACTTTGACACGCACTGACGGCCCATTGCTAACTTTACTTGGGCTTTTTTGTACCCTGGATTATTAAGTGGACTGGACTCTCACTATTATGTTAGATCCACTATGGACTGGACTCTCACTATTATGTTAGATCCACTATGGACTGGACTCATCTCTATTATGTTAGATCCACTATGGACTGGACTCTCACTATTATGTTAGATCCACTATGGACTGGACTCTCACTATTATGTTGGATCCACTATGGACTGGACTCTCACTATTATGTTAGATCCACTATGGATTGGACTCTCACTATTATGTTAGATCCACTATGGACTGGATTCTCACTATTATGTTGGATCCACTATGGACTGGACTCTCACTATTATGTTAGATCCACTATGGACTGGACTCTCACTATTATGTTAGATCCACTATGGACTGGACTCTCACTATTATGTTAGATCCACTATGGACTGGACTCTCACACTATTATGTTAGATCCACTATGGACTGGACTCTCACTATTATGTTAGATCCACTATGGACTGGACTCTCACTATTATGTTAGATCCACTATGGACTGGACTCTCACACTATTATGTTAGATCCACTATGGACTGGACTCTCACTATTATGTTAGATCCACTATGGACTGGACTCACTCACTATTGTGTTAGATCCACTATGGACTGGACTTTCACAATATTATGCTAGATCCACTCGACATCCATTGCATCTAGTTTCCTCTTAGAGAAAAATACATTTTGGGCTTCCCTGCTTAGGCTGCTGCCCCCGCGACCCGACTTTGGCTTAGCGATGGCTGGATGGATATGATTTGTTTGTCCTATTAATAATGGTGTTTAACTTTTGATGAGAGAGGTTTACCTTTTTCATTAAAGTTGAGACTTAGGGTTTTATTCTGTGACTTACGTTCAGTTATTGTTTATCTTCCTGCGTGCTTCCAAAAAGGTTCCATGATGGTCACAATTTGACGCTGCCAGTAAATATTTCTTTCAGCGTCCAACATGTGAATACCTTTCTGAGTAATAGTCTGGCTGGACTGTGGCTGCCTAGTTAGCCCTCAGACCACCACCGGGCATTCATACACCAGTACGGGTGTGAAGTGTTTTGGCCCAAGGACACGATGACAGTGCCTGGGTTCAAATCCAGGACCCTCTGGTTTCTAGACCAGCGCACTACCATCTGAGCCACGCGGCAAGTGTCCAGGTTAAATGTGCTATTAACTTTTCATGGACATTCCCCTGAGAGCATTCACCCTTCATGAATCATGTAGTCCGGCTTTAGTAGTACAAGATTCTTGCCCTTGTCCTACATCTTCCGGTTTGTTGCCCGGCGAGCAGGACACGTTATCTCCCGCTGCATTGACCTCGTTAGAACTTGGTCAGCTCGGCGCCGGAGGAGGAGGAGCCAGCTTTGGTCCACTTTCAAGACCGGACATGCCGGGACACTCTTGTCACTGAGACCACCTCGGTGGTTGTGGCCTGGCTTCCCTTTTTCACCATCCTTTTAACCTCAACTGCCCTCTTAAAACCACCTGCCAGGTTTTGGTATCCTGGATCATTCAATCAATCAATCAATGTTTATTTATATAGCCCTGAATCACAAGTGTCTCAAAGGGCTGCACAAGCCACAACCACATCCTCGGTTCAGAGCCCACAAAAGGGCAAGGAAAAACTCACAACCCAGTGGGACGTCAATGTGGATGACTATGAGAAACCTTGGAGAGGACTGCAGATGTGGGTGACCCCCACCCCCTCTAGGGGAAACCAGATACAATGGACGTCGAGTGGGTCTAACATAATATTGTGAAAGTCCAGTCCATAGTGGATCTAACATAATAGTGTGAGTCCAGTCCATAGTGGATCTAACATAATAGTCAGAGTCCAGTCCATTGTGGATCTAACATAATAGTGAGAGTCCAGTCCATAGTGGATCTAACATAATAGTGTGAGAGTCCAGTCCATAGTGGATCTAACATAATAGTGAGAGTCCAGTCCATAGTGGATCTAACATAATAGCGTGGAAGTCCAGTCCATAGTGGACCTAACATAATAGTGTGAGAGTCCAGTCCATAGTGGATCTAACATAATAGTGAGAGTCCAGTCCATAGTGGATCTAACATAATAGTCAGAGTCCAGTCCATTGTGAATCTAACATAATAGTGAGAGTCCAGTCCATAGTGGATCTAACATAATAGTGTGAGAGTCCAGTCCATAGTGGATCTAACATAATAGTGAGAGTCCAGTCCATAGTGGATCTAACATAATAGTGAGAGTCCAGTCCATAGTGGATCTAACATAATAGCGTGGAAGTCCAGTCCATAGTGGACCTAACATAATAGTGTGAGAGTCCAGTCCATAGTGGATCTAACATAATAGTGTGAAAGTCCAGTCCATAGTGGATCTAACATAATAGTGAGAGTCCAGTCCATAGTGGATCTAACATAATAGTGTGAGAGTCCAGTCCATAGTGGATCTAACATAATAGTGAGAGTCCAGTCCATAGTGGATCTAACATAATAGTGAGAGTCCAGTCCATAGTGGATCTAACATAATAGTGAGAGTCCAGTCCATAGTGGATCTAACATAATAGTGAGAGTCCAGTCCATAGTGGATCTAACATAATAGTGAGAGTCCAGTCCATAGTGGTGCCAGCAGGAGACCCACCCGAGCAGAGACAGGTCAGCATCACAGAGATGTCCCCAACCGATGCACAGGCGAGCGGTCCACCCCGGGTCCCGACTCTGGACAGCCAGCACTTCATCCATGGCCAATGGACTTGTGACCCCCTCCCTTCCACAAGGGAGAGATCAAC
The DNA here is from genome assembly GCF_033978795.1 of Nerophis ophidion. NCBI lineage: Eukaryota > Metazoa > Chordata > Actinopteri > Syngnathiformes > Syngnathidae > Nerophis > Nerophis ophidion. The sequence goes on from NC_084616.1 coordinate 78,860,844, forward strand.
TGGTCTAAAAAGGAGGTCTATTTAAAGACTAGAGTATACAAATGAGTTTTAAGGTGAGACTTAAATGCTTCTACTGAGGTAGCATCTCAAACATTCCAGAGTACTGGAGCCCGAACAGAAAACGCTCTATAGCCCGCAGACTTTTTTTGGGCTCTAGGAGTCACTAATAAGCCGGAGTTCTTTGAAGGCAGATTTCTTGCCGGGACATAGGGTACAATACAATCGGCAAGATAGGATGGAGCTAGACCGTGTAGTATTTTATACGTAAGTAGTAAAACCTTAAAGTCACATCTTAAGTGCACAGGAAGCCAGTGCAGGTGAGCCAGTATAGGTATATATGTATGTATATATGTATATAAAGGTATATACAGTACAGGTATATATGTATGTATATATGTATATAAAGGTATATACAGTATAGGTATATATGTATGTATATATGTATATAAAGGTATATACAGTATAGGTATATATGTATGTATATATGTATATAAAGGTATATACAGTATAGGTATATATGTATGTATATATGTATATAAAGGTATATACAGTATAGGTATATATGTATGTATATATGTATATAAAGGTATATACAGTATAGGTATACATGTATGTATATATGTATATAAAGGTATATACAGTATAGGTATATATGTATATAAAGGTATATACAGTATAGGTATATATGTATGTATATATGTATATAAAGGTATATACAGTATAGGTATATATGTATGTATATATGTATATAAAGGTATATACAGTATAGGTATATATGTATGTATATATGTATATAAAGGTATATACAGTATAGGTATATATGTATGTATATATGTATATAAAGGTATATACAGTATAGGTATATATGTATGTATATATGTATATAAAGGTATATATGTATGTATATATGTATATAAAGGTATATACAGTATAGGTATATATGTATGTATATATGTATATAAAGGTATATACAGTACAGGCGTAATATGATCAAACTTTCTTGTTCTTGTCAAAAGTCTAGCAGCCGCATTTTGTACCAACTGTAATCTTTTAATGCTAGACATGGGGAGACCCGAAAATAATACGTTACAGTATTCATTCAAAGTTAATTTCACTGGAACTAAGAGGCCAAGCCCAACTCCTGAAAAACAACCCCACACCATAATTCCTCCTCCACCAAATGTCACACTCGTCACAATGCAGTCCGAAATTTAGCGTTCTCCTGGCAACCTCCAAACCTAGACTGGTCCATCAGGTTGCCAGATGTAAAAGCATGGTTCATCAGTCCAGAGAAGGCGTGTCCACTGCTCTAAAGTCCAGTGGTGACGTGTTTTACAGCCGTGATGTTCAACCACTGTGAGATCCAGTCTGGTGTGCCGTGGGAGATGATCCACTTTCACCTATTTGGGTTAAAGATACTTTTTGCAAACCAGTAATTATAGTCTGCAAATGATGTGTTGTTGTTGAGTGTCGGTGCTGTCTAGAACTCAGCAGAGTAACCCTGTAATACTCTTCCATGTCAGTAGGTGGCAGACAGCCGGTAGCTAATTGCTTGTTTATATCGGAAACAGCGGGAAGCATTGTGGAGGTAAAAAGGTGTCTAATTGTGCAGGTAAAAAGGTGTCTAATGCTTAAACCAAAAATAAACAAGAGGTAAGTGCCCTTAGTGAAATGTATTGAAGCTTAGGGAAGGCTATGCAGAACAAAACTAAAACTGAACTGGCTACAAAGTAAACGAAAAAAGAATGCTGGACGACAGCAAAGACTTACTGTGGAGCAAAGATGGCGTCCACAAAGTACATCCAAACATGACATGACAATCAACAATGTTCCCACAAAAAAGGATAAAAACAACTGAAATATTCTTGATTGCTAAAACAAAGCGGATGCGGGAAATATCACTCAAAGGAAGACATGAAACTGCTACAGGAGAATACAAAAAAAATAGGAAAAGCCACCAAAATAGGAGCGCAAGACAAGAAGTAAAAACACTACACACAGGAAAACAGCAATAAACTCCAAATACTGTAAGTCAGGGTGTGATGTGACAGGTGGTGACAGTACACCTACTTTGAGACAAGAGCTCAAAAGTTATGCTTTAAAGTCAAATCTAACAATTGCGACAACAACTTTTTACCGTCAACTGAGTTTCGTTTTTAAATGATTTCTGCTGGTGGTGTGCCTGTGCATTTTTTTTTTCAACGCAAAAAGTGTGCCTTGGCCTTAAAAAGGTTGAAAAACACTGTTATACACCACTTGCAACCCACGCTTTGCACCGGACTTGGCGATTTATGGCTTAGATTCAGCTGCACGGCCATGAAAAGCCAGCTCTCTGCGTCCTTTACGTGGGCTAACTGGAAGGTCACATGACGTTTGCTGCTGACTGTGCAGAAAGTCTTTGCATTTTGCGCTTCAGCATCCGCGGACTCCTCTTTCTCGGTTTAAGTGGCCTACCACTTGGTGGCTGAGTTGCTGTTGTTCCCAAAACTTATCACTTTTCCTATAATAAAGTGGACTTTAGGGATATTTAGAAGCGAGGTAATTTCACGACTGGATTTGTTGCAGAGGTGGCATCTTATGACAGTTCCACGCTGGAAATCACTGAAAGCGTGCCGTTCTCTCACAAATGTTTATAGATATAGTCTCCATGCCTAAGTGCTTGATTTTATAGGACACCCCATTCTCATCATTTGGATGAGTGGCCAAATACTTCTGGCATTTTAGTGTAGCTTGAAATGAGGTTTCCACTGGCTGAATAGTCGGCCGCCCCCGAGTGGAGTCGCACGCAGGACGAATTGACGCGTTGTGTCTACTCGGCCCAAATTGAGGCCGCCGTCACTTCAAATGGGCCATCAGTGTAGTCCTGGGCCAGAGGACACGCTGCCATACTGCCACCCAGCCAGCCCCGAGGATTACAGGATCCTTTTTCAAGGTGGTGAACGCCATCAGGCCACACGCCAACGCCTAATTGGACAACTCACCCCCTCCGACTGGAACGACACCCAAATGTTTGCGGCTTTCTAGACGCTAACAGCGCACGGGTTCTGCGAGGAACTGTAATTTCAGCTTCTTCAAGACTCGAGCTGACTCTGCGCCAGATGTCCTTAATCATCCTAGTTTGAGCACGACCGAGTTGTACCACATTTTTCAAACTGTGGAGCGCACGGGTATATCAGGTGTCCTAATCGCTTAGCCCAGGCCACAGGTGTATAAAATCCAGCACGCAGGCATGGAGGCTGTTTCTACAAACATTTGTGAAAGAACTAGCCGCTTTCAGTGATCTCCAGCGTGGAACTGTCATAGGATGCCACCTGCGCAACAAATCCAGTCGTGGATTTGCCATCTGGCAATCTGATGGAGGAGTCTGGGCTTGTACTACATTGTGCCGAGTGTGAAATTCGGTGGAGGAGGAATTATGGTGTGGGGTTGTTTTTCAGAAGGCCCTTTAGTTCCAGTGAAAGGAACTTTCAATGCTCCAGGATACCAAAACATTTCCTTGACTGTGCACCAGTGAACAAAGCAAGGTCCATAAAGACATGGATGACAAGAGTCTGGTGTGGATGAACTTGACTGGCCTGCACAGAGTCCTGACGTGAACCCGATAGAACAGTGGTCCCCGACCTTTTTGTAGCTGCGGACCGGTCAACACTTGATAACTTGTCCTGCCGCCCAGCGAACAAATTATCTTTTTAATTCTTTTTAATATTTGTTATTTTTTTATTTTATTTTATTATCATTATTATTTTTTATTTTATGTATTCATTTTTTGTCATGAAAAAGGGAGTTTTTTTTATTTATTGGTGCACTAATTGTAAGTGTATCTTGTGTTTTCCATGTTTGTTTAGTAAAAAAAAAAAAATACATAAAATCTAAAATGTATAAAAAATTCTCCTGCGGCCCGGTACCAATGGAGTGGTTGGGGACTACTTTTTGGATGAATTAGAATGGAGACTGAGAGCCAGGACGTCTCCAGCAACATCGGTGTGTGACCTCACCAATGCGCTTTTGGACGAATGGTGGAAAATTCCTTTAAACATATTCTGCAAACTCCTTTTGTGTTTCATCTGACATCACATGGACAAGAGATAAGACCTTCTGGAGGAAAGTTTTGTGGTCGGATGAAACACAAATTTAGCTGTTTGCCCACAATATGTTTGTAGGTGAAAAGGAACACCAAACCTACTGTCAAGCATGGTGGTGGTAGTATTATAGTCTGGGCCTGTTTTGCTGCCAATGCAACTGGTGCTTTACAGAGAGTAAATGGGACATTAAACATTTGAGTATTATTATGGTGTGTGTATAAGGTAAGACATACAGGTATTATCTGGCGGTTTGTATCGTAATATTATGCAAAAGTAACTTTTCTTACCTTCTGGTACCTGCTGATCTTTACTTGGGATCTGCATGATGAATAACTCATAAATCCCGCCAACATTGTTGTCGATTGGCTTCTTCTTTTTCTCTACCTTCCTGTTGCCATTTCTAATATAAAGTAGTGTAATATTGTACATGCTAATTGTTATTTACTGTATATATGATATAGACATAATATATTATTATACATCTGTACATATAATATACTGTACATGTATTGTGTGTTATATTTTACATGGCTATATTTAGTCTATTTCTACCTGCATTGTCCTTTCCATCCTTACACTTTCCATCACTGTAACTGAGCTACTGTGTGGAACAATTTCCCTTGTGGACCATTAAAGTTGGTCTAAGTCCAAGTAAAGTTCTGACTGATATCCGTCAGTAAACTCGCCATGAAAGCGCTAGAGTTTACATTTGTGCTTGGGTCATGAAATGATGATAATGGTGTGCCAGGGCAAACATGCATTTTATATTTAAAGCTTAAATCTCATGAGTCTCATTTCAAAATGTTTTGTTTTTTTAATGTTTTTTGTTTATTTGTTTGTTTTCCGCCCTTTTTATGGCAAACACACAAAATATGCAAAAATCTTCCACCACAATTATTTTTCAAAGTGGAATATTTGATGTGACGTAATCGGGGTTTTGGGGTAGGGGTTTTGTGTATATTGTAGCGTCCCGGAAGAGTTAGTGCTGCAAGGGTTTCTGGGTATTTGTTTTGTTGTGTTGCGGTGCGGATGTTCTCCCGAAATGTGTTTTGTCATTCTTGTTTGGTGTGGGTTCACAGTGTGGCACATATTTGTAACAGTGTTCAAGTTGTTTATATTACAACCTTCAGTGTAACCTGTATGGCTGTTGACCAAATATGCCTTGATTGATAATCAATCCACTATCTGGCTCTCTCTGCCCCACCCTCATGAATTCTGCTGCATGCGGACACCTTCACAATTTGATTTGTTTTTAACCCTGCACGTACATTGAAAATACACGCAACCCTGACTTAAAACGCCAGAAATTTGAGGCATTTAGTTTAGTAATAATTTAATTAATTTTAATTCTCCTGAAGGAACATTCCTGAAGGACTCAATAAAGTACTACCGTATATCCTTGAATTCCCGCAGGGCATATTGTATGCGCCTGCCTTGAATTACTGCCGGGTCAAACTCGCTTCCCCAAATAATTAGCGCATGCTTAGTATTACCGCCTGGTCAAACTCGTGTCATCATTTTCAAAATGGAGGAGGCTGATTTCAATACCTGTAATTTGAAATTGCATAAAGGGAAGAAGATTAAGAGCTATTCAGTAGGATTTAAGGTCCAAGCTTACATCACTCAAATTTTTACTGCATACCTTTGCTAAGTGCCGGAGTGAGAAGAGGTTTTAAAATAGATTAGCGCATGCTTACTTTTACCGCATGCCTTTGGTAAGCGCAGGAGTGAGAAGAGGTTTTAAATTAATTAGCGCCCCGACGGAAATTCAAAGAAATACGGTATGTATCTATTTAAGAAACCCCGCCCGGACAGCCCTGCAAAAGAGGACATGTCCGGGGAAAAGAGGACGCATGTTCAGTCTAGATTACAGCCTCAGTCATCACGTTCTCTCAAAATCTATGCAGCAAAACAAAGTTGTAGATCATAGATGCATCGTCATCGTAATCCTGGGCGCCATCGATGCACTTCCGAAGTTTAAAGGGGAACATTATCACAATTTCAAAAGGGTTAAAAACAATAAAAATCAGTTCCCAGTGACTTGTTGTATTTTTTGAAGTTTTTTTCAAAATGTTTCCGGTCTCGGAATATCTCTAAATAAAGCTTTAAAGTGCCTTATTTTCACTCTCTGCGAAGACACTATCCATTTCCCTGTGACGTCACACAGTGCTGCCAATGTAAACAAACAATGGGAATACCACAGCAAGATATAGCGACATTAGCTCGGATACAGACTCGGATTTCAGCGACTTAAGCGATTCAACAGATTACGCATGTATTGAAACAGATGGTTGGAGTATGAAAGTATTGAAGAAGAAACTGAAGCTATTGAGCAAATAGCTATTGACGCTATTCATAGCCATAGCATGGCCGAATAGCTGCGTTAGCATCGCCGGTAAAATGTGCGGACCAAACGATCAGGACTTTTGCTTCTTGTGACACTGAAGCAACTTAAATCCGTCGATTGGTAAGTGTTTGTTTATCATTAAATGTGGGTGGAAGGAAACGTAATATAGTTGCAAATGCATCTGCAGGTTATCCATACATCTCTGTGCCATGTCTGCTTTAGCACCGCCGGTAAATAGCAGGTTAGCATCGATTAGCGTAGCATGTTAGCATCGATTAGCTGGCAGTCAACATCAACAAAACTCACCTTTGTGATTTCGTTGACTTTATCGTTGCAAATGCATCTGCAGGTTATCCATACATCTCTGTGCCATGTCTGTCTTAGCATCGCCGGTCAAATGTGGAGACACTCTGGCACATTCAATGGGGGTCTGGCGGCAGACACTTTGGCATCTTGGGGCCAGTGGTGCAACTTGAATCCCTCCCTGTTAGTGTTGTTACACCCTCCGACAACACACCCACCAGGCATGATGTCTCCAAGGTTCCAAAAAATAGTCAAAAAAAGGGAAAATAACAGAGCTGAGACCCGGTGTTTGTAATGTGTTGAAAATGAAAATGGTGGGTGTGTTACCTCGGCGACGTCACATTCTGACGTCATCGCCTCCAGCGCGATCAACAGAAAGGCGTTTAATTCGCCAAAATTCACCCATTTAGAGTTTGGAAATCGGTTAAAAAAATGTATGGTCTTTTTTCTGCACCATGAAGGTATATATTGACGCTTACATAGGTCTGCTGATAATGTTCCCCTTTAAGTGTGCCCAATGGTTCTAATGTTTGGACTTGAATTGATGTGTCCAGGAAGAGCTGCGATCTGGCGGAGTAATGGAAGGCCTTCTGTGGAGTGGAAGCCCGGCCTATGTTGTTTTGATCCGTGCCAACCTGAGAGCAGCGAACATTTCAAACAAGCGATGAGAGGACATGAGTGGGCAGATGAGAAAGAGGAAAAACAAGAATAAAAGAGAGGGGGTTTGAAATGTGCTGATCTTCTCTTCTTCTCTCTCAGTTTGCTGACTGACTCGGCACAGGAAGCAGGACTCCCACGCTAGCTGCCTGGCCTATTTATCACATTGATCGGCTCACGGAGGAATAAGAAGTCGTGCACGCGAGACGCACACACGAGGTACTCCTGAGGAAGTCTATTAGAATTTCTTAGATTACCATTTTATTTAATTGTGTTTTTTTTGTGGCGGCAAAATGCGGCGACCTTTCAGAAGCGGATCGTCGTGTTGAGGAATAGTTGGAGACTTCGTTTTTCTGGGGGGGGATTCAGGTATTATTTTTGTTACATTACTCGGGGGACGGTGTGCTGCGGCCATGCCAGCAACCTGAGGGTTCCTGGTTCGATCCCCAAATCCTACCAACCTACCAACCGTTGTGTCCTTGAGAAAGACACTTCACCCTTGCTCCTGATGGGTGGTGTTTAGGGCCTTGCATGGCAGCTCCCGCCATCAGTGTGTGAATGTGTGTGTGAATGAGTGAATGTGGAACTAGTGTCAAAGTGCTTTGAGTACCTTGAAGGTAGAAAAGTATACAAGTATAAACCTTTTTCCACTCGCGTTTTAAACAACAAATACCTTTTTTCGGACTCTACGGCACACTTAAAATCGTTTAATTTTCTCAAAAATCTCCTTATAACCCGGTGCGCCTAATGTACGGCATAACTCTGGTTGTGCTTACTGACCTCGAAGCAATTTTATTTGGTACATGGTGTAATGATAAGTGCGATCAGTAGATGGCAGTCATACATAAGAGATACGTGCAGGCTGCAAGATGACGCCACGACTTTTTAAATGTTCCATTGAGAATATAGAACATTACACATTATTGTGCTTGTCAACCGAGGCTGAATTCTTTTTTTCATTTTTGGTTATTTACTAGTCACTTTTTTAGCATTTACTCCAAAAGATACGTTTTAATTATGGATCCACAAGTCAGTCTGCAACGATTCAGGTACTATTTGTGTTACATTACTCGGGGGACGGCGCAGTTGGAAGAGTGGGCGTGCCAGCAAACTGAGGGTTCCTGGTTCGATCCCCACCTTCTACCAACCTCGTCACATCTGTTGTGTCCTTGAGAAAGACATTTCACCCTTGCATGGCAGCTCCCTCCATCAGTGTGTGAATGTGTGTGTGAATGGGTAAATGTGGAAGTAGTGTCAAAGTGCTTTGAGTACCTTGAAGGTAGAAAAGCGCTATACAAGTACAACAATTTTTCTACTCGCATTTTAAACAACAAACACCTTTTTTTTCAGACTACACGGCAAACTTAAAATCCTTTAATTTTCTCAAAAATCTTTTTATAACCCGATGCGCCTAATGAACGACATACTTCTGGCTGTGCTTACTGACCTCGAAGCAATTTTATTTGGTACATGGTGTAATGGTAAGTGCGATCAGATGATGGCAGTCATACATAAGAGATATGTTTAGACTAGTAAACGATGCCAAAACGTTAAATGTTCCATTGAAAATATAGAAAATATAGGGACGGCGTGGCGCAGTGGGAGAGTGGCCGTGCGCAACCCGAGGGTCACTGGTTCAAATCCCACCTAGAACCAACCTCGTCACGTCCGTTGTGTCCTGAGCAAGACACTTCACCCTTGCACCTGATGGGTACTGGTTGGCGCCTTGCATGGCAGCTCCCTCCATCAGTGTGTGAATGTGTGTGTGAATGGGTAAATGTGGAAGTAGTGTCAAAGCGCTTTGAGTACCTTGAAGGTAGAAAAGCGCTATACAAGTACAACCCATTTATCATTTATCATTTAACATTACACACAGCGCTCAAAAATCTGTCTAAATGTTTTTAGTAAGACTTTGGTAAGCTATGACGCCGCACTGCTTGATGGGTTGTCAGCGCATTAAACATACACGTATTATTATGGTGTGTGTATAAGGACGGCAAAATGGCACCTTTAGCAGACATATTACCTGGCGTTTTGTTTCACATTATTATGCAAAACAAACTTTTCTTACCTTCTGGTACCTGCTGATGTGTATTTTGGATCTGCATAATTTATGAAAATGTGCACGCACCCGCCATTGTAGTCTGTATATATGCACATGTGTATATATATATATATATATATATATATATATATATATATATATATATATATATATATATACATATACATATACATATACATATATATATATATATACACATATATATATATTTATATACACATACACACATATATATATTTATATATACATATACACATAAATATATATATATATATATATATATATATAAATGTATATATAAATATATATATATATATATAAATATATATACATATATATATACATATATATATATATAGAGGGCTTCACGGTGGCAGAGGGGTTAGTGCGTCTGCCTCACAATACGAAGTTCCTGCAGTCCTGGGTTCAAATCCAGACTCGGGATCTTTCTGTGTGGAGTTTGCATGTTCTCCCCGTGAATGCGTGGGTTCCCTCCAGGTACTCCGGCTTCCTCCCACCTCCAAAGACATGCACCTGGGGATAGGCCCCTCCCACCTCCAAAGACATGCACCTGGGGATAGGTTGATTGGCAACACTAAATGGTCCCTAGTGTGTGAATGTTGTCTGTCTATCTGTGTTGGCCCTGTGATGAGGTGGTGACTTGTCTAGGGTGTACCCCGCCTTCCGCCCGATTGTAGCTGAGATAGGCGCCAGCGCCCCCCGCGACCCCGAAAGGGAATAAGCGGTAGAAAATGGATGGATGGATGGATGGATATATATATACTGTATATACAAATACATACATGGATACATACATATACACACATACTCTATATACATATGTATGTGTGCATGTATATATACTTACATACATGCATACATACATTTATATACACACACATATACACACATATGTGTTTGTGTATATATGTATATATATATATATATGTATGTATGTATGTATGTATATATAGATACATATACATATGTGTGTGTATATATATATATATATATATGTATACATATATGTGTATAAATGTGTATATGTGTGTATGTATGTATGTATGTATATATAGATACATATACATATGTGTGTGTGTGTATATATATATATATATATAATTTTTTTTTTTTTTTTTTTTTTTAATTTTTTTTTTTTTGGGGAAATATACATATATTTGTATGTATGTATGTGTGGGAAAAATCACAAGACTACTTCATCTCCCACCACATCCTTCTCAGGAAGTGTTCCGTCTTTTCTATGAGACTTTGCCTGTAGTCCTTCTGCGCGGGTATGGGAATGTTCTTCGTGGACTAGTCGATGCTGAATTTTTCCATTTCGGATCGTCGTACAGTGCTCAGCAAATGTCATATCCCGCTCCAAATTGACATTTGTTGAGCACTGTACGACGATCCGAAATGGAAAAATTCCGCATGGACTACTCCAGGAAGAACATTCCCATACCCGCGCAGAAGGACTACAGGCAAAGTCTCATAGAAAAGACGGAACACTTCCTGAGAAGGATGTGGTGGGAGATGAAGTAGTCTTGTGATTTTTCCCACACATACATATTGCACTCTACCACGGTATCCAGCACTATTCTCTGGATAATCCAATCAAGATATATATTTGTATGTATATGTAAACATCTTTTACGTGTTCCCCAAGTCGTGTCTCATTCAATTTCTTACATGACTCTTCAAAAGTCCAGATATCCAAAGTGCAGTCCTGCATGTGCATGTTTAGCATTTTCACCATTTTTCAAACCCTGACTTCACAGAGCTAGAAATAATGTCGTGTTCCATCGTATTCTCCCGACTCGCCTGCTGCTCCTGCGTTGCAACACATGCATGCAAACATGATACAATCTCCAGGAGGCACGGCCATAAATCTAAACACCATCCAACATTATGATAATACAATTGCCTTGCAGCTATTTGTAAATGTCATGCATCACCGCACCCCCCCCCCCTCCCCGCCTGTCCGTGCAGGCGTGAACACTTTATGCACACTCAGCTCTCCTGTAAACTGTAATCCAAGCACACCAAACAAGGAGAACAAAAAAAAAAGGTCACCTGCCTTTTCCAACAATAATCCCATCGAGCTGGAATACATTCCTCAAAATAGCAGCAGAGAGTTCATCACATCACATGATGGATGGATGATTGTCATTTGCATTTCATCAGCATGGTGCTGCATTCTTTACACATTACAATATCAATTGTTACCAGGGAGCGCCCTGTTTTACTCCTTTTTTTTTTGGTACTGTGCATAATCCCAGCAATGTATTCCCACACTATCTCCGTTCTGTGGATGTTGGGATGGAGGATCCAAACAGCAGCCCTAATTAACTGTAACAAGAAGCCCCCTTTGACTGGAGAATACTGATGTAGCTAAACACACACACACACACACACACACACACACACACACACACATTCCTGTGTCTTGTTTCTACTAGAACTCAATTTGTTCTGTGCAGTGTTTGTAATAAAAACGTGTCCCCTAACCCGAACCTCAGACTGACTTTGAAACATACTCTAGTCTTTTCATATCAGCCTTGTTTTAAACGTGTGTTTAGTGCTATGTTCCTATAAGGCAGGGGGCCATCCATCCATCCATCCATTTTCTACCGCTCATTCCCTTTGGGGTGGCGCTGGTGCCTATCTCAGCTACAATCCGGCGGAAGGCGGGCTACACCCTGGACAAGTCTCCACCGCATCACAGGGCCGACACAGATAGACAGACAACATTCACACACTAGGGACCATTTAGTGTTGCCAATCAACCTATCCCCAGGTGCATGTCTTTGGAGGTGGGAGGAAGCCGGAGTACCCGGAGGGAACCCACGCATTCACGGGGAGAACATGCAAACTCCACACAGTAAGATCCAGAGCCCGGGATTGAACCCAGGACTATTCAGGACCTTTGTATTGTGAGGCAGACATACTAACCCCTCCTCCACCATGCTGCCCTATATATATATATATATATATATATATATATATATATATATATATATATATACATATATGTATGTAGGTGTGGGAAAAATCACAAGACTACTTCATCTCTACAGAACTGTTTCATGAGGGGTTCCCTCAATCATCAAATATTTGATATACATGGTTCTGGCAACGGTATCCTTTACCACTCAAAGAGCCATTTAAGACCCGTGTCACAAAGCGAAGAAGACAATAGGAAACGCTATTATTCTCTAGAATGACAGCCGGCAGTCACCCAGATAATAAGTATTAGTGCGCGCTATGAAGCCATTGACTTTGTCGCCTACTACAACATGTTGTCAGTCCAGCATCATGTTGTGTTTGACTTCTGCAGCAACACACACACGACTGCAAGACATACTGGGTGACACAGAGTACACTAATGGTTGTGATAGAAACCATTTCAACACTCTTACTAATATGCGCCACGCTGTGAAGCCACACCAAACAAGATTGACAAACACATTTCGGTAACACAACATAAACGCAACACAACAGATACCCAGAATCCTTTGTATTCGTGAGACTTCCTGACTATTTTATACACCCCGGTAGCAGCAAACCCTGCCACCAACCTCTTCCCCCCCGCCCCCCCCCCCAGTGCGTCGGTAATATAGTCAGGTGGGTCACGGATGCAAAGGATTCTGGGTATTTGTTGTGTTGCGTTTATGTTGTGTTACTGTGAGGATTTTCTCCCGAAATGTGTTGTCACTCTTGTTTGGTGTGGCTTCACAGCGTGGCGCATATTAGTAAGTGCTAAAGTTGTTTATATCACAACCATCAGTGTACTCTGTGTCACTCAGTATGCCTTTCAATCTTGTATTTGTGATTGCGGAAGCTGCATACAACATTTTGCCGGACTAACAATCGGTTCGTACATATTGTTGAAGATGTTAAAGGCAATGGCTTCACAGCACGATCATATTTTTGCTCTTATTCTTGTCATCAAGATGAACGCTTCTGGATAGTCGCGAGAACGTTAGCGGCTCCAATTGTCTTCTTTACTCTGTGAAACAGGTTTAAATAGCTCTGTGAGTGGTAAAGATGGCCGACCTCTGATGTATTTCAGCAGGCGGTTGGCGGTTGGTTTTGGGTGGACGACGGGTGGATGACGACTTTGGTGATGCGGTTGCGGATGATATAGCTGCCTATCTCTAATATATATATATATATATATATATATATATGTGTGTGGAAGCCCTCCGCCACGCCACACCCCCTTCCAATGCGTTGCCACCCTGTCAGCCATGTTGTAGTTTTTAGTGCTTACATATCTAGTCTATCCTAACAGATAAAAGTTGGAAGTAACCACTACTTTGTATTAGAGATGGCAAAAGCGGACGATGCATGTGCATGTACGAGCCAGTCCGCCCCACAACGAGAGGATGGAGAAAAATAACTTATTGACACTAAATTGTCCCTAGTGTGTGAATGTGAGTGTGAATGTTGTCTGTGTTGGCCCTGTGATCAGGTGGCGACTTGTCCAGGGTGTACCCCGCCTTCCGCCCGATTGTAGCTGAGATAGGCACCAGCGCCACCCCAAAGGGAATAAGCGGTAGAAAATGGATGGATGGACTACGACTGAATGAAAATGGCTGACTGGGGCCGAGCTCTTAGGGTGAACCTCTACTTTCCATGGATATAACCGCTGACGTAACAATGTTGAAATACGCCATTCAAGTATTCAAATTCCAAATGGCTCGTTCGGGGCCAGTTTGGAAGAAGATAATGCACAAAAACTGGTACCAACAGGTAAGAAATGTTATTTTGGCATAATAAATCCCCTTTAAATTGATTTACATGATTTCTTATGGTAAGAAAGGTTTGTTTTTTGTACGATTCAGTTTCTGTCAGACCTTTTGGAACTGATTACTAAGAAAAACTGAGGTACCATTGTAATTAGTAACGTGACTGTCTTTAATAGTAGCAGTTATATACCACTAGAAAGCACAATGAGTTACAAGCCACACCCACCAAATTTTTAAAGAAAAAATATGTTTCCATATATTAGCCGCACCAGACTATAAACTGCAGATATATACATTGTTAAACGACTTATATACCCAGAAATACTTTATAAATGTTTATTTACATACCTTTTATTGTTTCCAAAGGGTGCCTATTGTCAGACTCGGACATGGACCTGGGTTGTTTTCCCGAGGTGCGAAGCAAATGGAGTGGAAACGGCGTGAAGGTAAAGACATTTCTTTATTTATACTAACAAACTAGAAACAAAGGAAGCCAACAAAAGGCGCGCACGAGGGTGGAGAACAAACTTGACTAGAAAACAAAAGACTAGCACAAAGGCTATAAACTATAAACATGAAACAAAAACTTGCACTGTGGCATAAATAACCAGAAAACTTACTGTGACAAGGGTGTGAGAAAAAACAGCATGGGGTGATGTTGCCAGGCTGACTATCTGGTAACCGTGGCTTAAATAATAGCTATGATGAGTGCAAACAGGTGTGGGACATGAAGACAGGGGCGTGACATGAAGACAAGGTGAAAACTAATGAGTTGGCATGGTAACAAAGAAAACAATGAAGTGCAGGAACAGGAACTGAGTGTCCAAAAAATAAAATCAAACATGACAAAAACAAAACATGATCCCATGGGCGTGACACCTATAACCCGGCAGTAAAATGGGTGATCTGACAAAACAGAAGTCATTGGACTTCTTTTATATTTCTTGTATTTTATATTAATACTTTGAAATGTTTTATATTTACATTTTTTATCCTGTAAAAACGCTACACCAAATAAAATGTATTATTATTATCGTCATGGACCCGCTAGCTGCGCAAGCTAGCTCTCCGATCAGCTAAACAGACTCAATAACTCCACGGTGACATCTTGGTGAGTTTACTGAGGAAATTGTAAAACTGAAACAATACTAAAATAATCCCATTGTTAGTTAGTAAAACTAACACAGACATTCGTTAAACGTGTTAGCAATTTAGCTCATGCTAACGACGTTGCGTCATTACATTACGGTCACATGGTTTAGTGAGTATAAACAGTTTGTCATACTGTAAAACATACAAAGATTGCTTCGAGTGATGAATAAAAAAAACAATTCTAAACATTGTACACGGCTGAAAGACGAACACGGCACTCCGGTTGAAAAAAAAACCCCTGCACACCCGTATTTGGAAGGACACCTGCTGGTAGTGAAACTTGTCCATAAGACCTTAGCACAAACAGTAAAACATGTTTGTTAAGTCAATCAATCAATGTTTATTTATATTGCCCTAAATTGCAATTGTCTAAAAGGGTTGCCACAACGACATCCTTGGTTCAAAGCCCACAAAAGGGCAAGGAAAAACTCACAACCCAGTGGGATGACGATATGAATGACTATGAGAAACCTTGGAGAGGACCGCAGATGTGATCCACTATAGACTGGACTCTCACACTATTATATTAGATCCACTATGGACTGGACTTTCACACTATTATGTTAGATCCACTATGGACTGGACTTTCACACTATTATGTTAGATCCACTATGGACTGGACTTTCACACTATTATGTTAGATCCACTATGGACTGGACTCTCACTATTATGTTAGATCCACTATGGACTGGACTCTATTATGTTAGATCCACTATGGACTGGACTCTCACACTATTATGTTAGATCCACTATGGACTGGACTCTCACTATTATGTTAGATCCACTATGGACTGGACTCTCACACTATTATGTTAGATCCACTATGGACTGGACTCTCACACGATTATGTTAGATCCACTATGGACTGGACTCTCACTATTATGTTAGATCCACTATGGACTGGACTCTCACACTATTATGTTAGATCCACTATGGACTGGACTCTCACACTATTATGTTAGATCCACTATGGACTGGACACTCACTATTATGTTAGATCCACTATGGACTGGACTCTCACACTATTATGTTAGATCCACTATGGACTGGACTCTCACACTATTATGTTAGATCCACTATGGACTGGACTCTCACACTATTATGTTAGATCCACTATGGACTGGACTCTCACTATTATGTTAGATCCACTATGGACTGGACTCTCACACTATTATGTTAAATCCACTATGGACTGGACTCTCACTATTATGTTAGATCCAGTATGGACTGGACTCTCACTATTATGTTAGATCCACTATGGACTGGACTCTCACTATTATGTTGGATCCACAATGGACTGGACTCTCACTATTATGTTAGATCCACTATGGACTGGACTCTCACTATTATGTTAGATCCACTATGGACTGGACTCTCACTATTATGTTAGATCCACTATGGACTGGACTCTCACAATATTATGCGGTCCCGTCCAAGGTTTCTCATTGACCCTTTGGGTTGAGTTTTTCCTTGACCTGATGTGGGATCTGAGCCGAGAATGTCGTTGTGGTTTGTGCAGCCCTTTGAGACCCTCGTGATTCAGGGCTATATAAGTAAACATTGATTGATTGATTGGGAAGACTATGTCTCCCGGCTGCCCTGGAAACGCCTCGGGATCCTCTCGGGAAGAACTGGACGAAGTGGCTGGGGAGAGGAAAGTCTGGGCTTCCCTGCTTAGGCTGCTGCCCCCGCGACCCGACCTCGGATAAGCGGAAGAAGACGGATGGATGGATGGATATATAATAGGACAATGCATACATTTATCATTTCTTTTCAAAATGCTTACAGAAAAGTGGCATTGTTATGACCTGACGGGGTCCACGGGACCCCGTTTTGAGGATTCCCGGGCTGTTGTTACTCCCCTCCCCCCTTTTTTTTTTTGGTCAGCATTGGGATTCCCGGGCTAGTGGAGCTACTTGCATGACGACCGAGCCCAAACAAATGGAGGATTGTTTTACTAAAACAACAACAAATGGATGCCCAAAGCAGCACAAACAGAAGGTGGTTCCCAATTTAATGTGTGTGTGTGTGTGTGTGTGTGTGTGTGTGTGTGTGTGTGTGTGTGTGTGTGTGTGTGTGTGTGTGTGTGTGTGTGTGTGTGTGTGTGTGTGTGTCATGTGTGTGTGTGTGTGTGTGTGTGTGTCGGTGCATGCCTACCGCACAGCAGCTGCATCCAGGCGCAGGTCTTGTAGACGGTGGAGGTGTTGCAGAAGAAGAAAAGCGCCATGCAGGCGATGCAGCCCACGATCAGCACCATGGAGAGCAGCACGAACACCGAGGCCACCTTGAAGGCTCCGGAGGGTATGGAGCCGAAGTCGGAGAAGCTGCCCACGCAGGTGAGCTCCCGGCTGGACGAGGGCCCCGCGCCCACGCAGTAGTGGAAGAGGCCGAAGTAGCCTGCCTGCTGCGTGTTGATGCTGTCGCCGATCCAGTAGGGCTGGATGAAGACCACCACGTTGACGATGGCGAAGCAGATGGTGAAGATGGCCCACAGCACGCCGACCGCCCGCGGGTTGTAGTTGTAGTTGTAGTTGCCGTGGTAGATCTTGGAGGCTTCTTGGGAAGGCAACATGTTTCTACCTTTTGCTTTATTTAAAAAATATATATATATATATTTTTTTTGCAAGCCGGTCTTCTTCAGCATGAGCGGCCTTGGGAAGGAATGGAGGCTACATTGAAGGAAATCCTCGCCTCCACCTACAGTCGCCCTGAATTATTCACCACGACAAGTGATTCGACATTGCTGGGTTTTTTTTCTCTCCTCGGGGCTTCACCATGAATGATTAAAAAAAAAAAAAAAAAGGAGGATTTTCTTGAGGTGAGGCGAGAAGCTGCCTCCAAGGTGTTGCTTAAGAGCTGGATGGATGATGGGAGGTCTTTTTTTTTCTTTTTTTCTTTACCTTCCCTTGCATCCGTGGGGGGTTCTCCCCCACCCCCAACCCCCCCTCAGCCCACCCCACCCCCCCGCCGAGATGTCCACGCAGGATGTGCAAAAGGAGAAAAGATGCAATCCGCGTCAAATGCGAGCAGTCCTTTCTTGCGCGTCCACGATTCCCCACCGCCGCGCCTCCATCGTCGCCGCCTGACTCCTCGTCGTCAGAGAGTCTCCGTGGATCCGCGGTGTTCTGAGCTCCCTCCTCCCCACGACGCCGCTGTTGTCTTTTGCTCTCTCTCTCTCTCTCTCTCTCTCTCTCTTTCCTCCGTCCTCTCCTCCCCGCTCCTCTGCGCGCACCCCGGGAAGATGCTGATGTTGGTGCTGATGATAGCGAGGCTGCGCGTTCGTGCGCGCGGCCACGGCTGAGGGGTGGGAGGGTGGGTCTGTGTTGCTTCGGCGCGCAGGTTTGCGACAAAGCGCGCCGCCGCCGCTTGGATTTTTGGAACCAAATTGGAGGTCTGTCACCCCACAGCAGTGTTCGCCTGGACGTGATCCGACTTGTTCAAAAACTGCGGACAAAGAGCGAGCGTCACGTGATGACGTCGGTCGGAGGGATGCAATTATGATTATTTGAGTAATCAAGTATTGAAATAAAGAAGGATTTTTTAAAATATATTTTGTTATTTCGTCTTATAAATACACATAACATTGGTATTGCACTCTCATTATGGAAACATATTAAGTATATTAAAATATATGTATGTATGTATATATATATACACATATATATACATATATGTGTGTATATAAACACACATATATATATATCTATATATATATATATAGATATATATATACATAAATATATATGTATACACACATATATACATATTTACACATATATGAATATACATACATATATTTGTGTATATATATATATATTTTTTATATATATATATATATGTACAGTATGTGTATATTTGTATGTGTAAATATATGTATATACACATATATATGTATGTGTATATATATGTTTATACACATTTTTACATATATACATATGTATATATAAATATATATATATATATATATATATATACATTCTATATGTGTATATATAGATAGATAGATAGTACTTTATTGATTCCTTCAGGAGAGTTCTTTCAGGAAAATATACACATATATATGTGCATGTATATATATATATATATATATATATATACTCACACACATATATATATACATACATATATATGTGTATATATATATATATATACACACACACATATATATATATGTATATATATATATATACATATGTATATATACATATATGTACAGTATATGTATATATGTGTGTATATATATGTATGTGTAAATATATGTATATACACATATATATGTATGTGTATATATATGTTTATACACATTTTTACATATATACACACATATATACATTTGTATATATACACATGTATATACATGTGTATATATACACATATATTCTATGTGTATACACACACATATATATGTGTATATATATGTATGTGTAAATATATGTATATACACATATATATGTATGTGTATATATATGTTTATACACATTTTTACATATATACACACATATATACATATGTATATATATACACATGTATATACATGTGTGTATATATATACACATATATTCTATATGTGTATATACACACATATATATGTGCATATATATATATACTCACACACACATATATATATATATATACATGCATTTATATGTGTATACACACATATATATATTTCTACATTTATGTGTATGCATGTATATATATTTGTATACGTCTCTCCTCAATTGAGGCAAATTGAATTTTGTCTCTGTTTAATTCCTTGCTTCTTGTCTTGTTTACTAGATGTCTTATAAATGTGGGTTGTACTTGTATAGCGCTTTTCTACCTTCAAGGTACTCAAAGCGCTTTGACACTACTTCCACATTCACACACACATTCACACACACACTGATGGAGGGAGCTGCCATGCAAGGCGCCAACCAGCACCCATCAGGAGCAAGGGTGAAGTGTCTTGCTCAGGACACAACGGACGTGACGAGGTTGGTTCTCGGTGGGATTTGAACCAGTGACCCTCGGGTTGCGCACGGCCACTCTGCCACTGTGCCACGCCGTCTTCAGTGTTTGAACCTGACAGAAGCGACAACACACACGACAAAGCTTTTTTCTTATCGAATTATTGGGTTTAATTGATGATTTGTTGCAACCCTATTTATGATTACAGAAAGGAAAAAAAAAACACAGAGGGCTTCCTCTCCTGCTGTCTGTAGACATTATTTGTGTTTATTTTACGTTTGAAATGTGGTGTCCATCTTAAACATTAATTTGTGTTCCAGCACACTTAAGAGCATTTGGGAATTCTTGAGGGCAATTTATAGCGTTAATTTTATTCGGTAAATATGAGGGATTATCATCACACATCAACATCTCTAACACGTAAATGTTGCCTTTTTGCCAGGTCGGCATTGCAACTTAAATGTGATCTTAACTGTATCATATTGAAATTGTACACATGATTGAAATGAACTTCAACCAACCAACCGATGACAAGAAAGTCAAGGCACCAGTGGGTTGCCAAAGGTTTGTATGCTGTGTGCCGTTGAATAATAAACAAAATTAATTAAAATAATCTTTAAATATGTGTCATTCACTCAATACAAATATAATTTAAAAGATAATGTGTTATTAAATGTGTGATTAATTTATTTAATGTAAAAAAACATTTGACACTTAAAAAAAACAAAAAACAGATTGCCATCATTAACACGCCAACAGCAGCTAGCCAGCAGCCACAACCATAGACATCTTATAAGTCGATGCAGCATTGGCTGCTGTGACACAAGAAATTGGGCCGCCATCTTGGAGTGGTGATGAGGAGCCGGCTAGCAGCCTAAACTGACAGTTGACAGGTAGAAAACAAAGATGGTGTTCAGCATTTTCCTGCTCAAATGAGCAAACTGTTGAAAATGGGAATCGGGGGATTAATTTTCACAAGTAAGATTTAACAATTTGTGAAAAGAATATTACCAGAGTT